>NW_027436815.1:0-200418 GCF_047716275.1 Strix uralensis
AAGTTTAACCTCCCTGTGGTAGATTTTGGTCCCTTCAGCCAATCGGGGAAGAAAAGGGCAACGCAGTAGTTGTTGCGTCTGTGGTGTAACTGTTTTATGTCCCCAAAGTGAGTTTGGCCCCTTCGTAATAAGAATAACTGAAAAGGATGTTTATCAAAACTCTTCATTAGTAAAAAATCTTGACTCGTTCTATGCACTCTTGGCAAAGTATGAAGTTCGACCCTCCCCACCCAGAGAAGAGTGGGCTCGAGGCAATTGGGCAAATTTACAGAGTGTAACAGACCGAGTGATTTCCATACAGAATGAGGCTAGATTACGGTCAGGTAAAGGCAAAGCGATAATCTGCACAGTCCTTGGAGCCAGCCTGGTCGCAGCAATTGAAGACCGCTATAAGCGGCGTAGCCATGAAAAACAAATCATAGAATCCCTTGAAAATTTGGTACAACTTTTGCAGAAAACAATCTCCAACCTGGAAGAGCAATTAGCAGAGAAGGAAGAGCAGTTAGCAGAAAAGGGGAAAATAATTTGCTTGTTAATACAGCAGATAGAGGAAAAGGAAGAGATAGAGGAAGAAAATCACTTTTTAAAAGATGCTCTTAAAGGAAGGGGGTGGAAGGGTTCAGAAGGATTGCTGTGGACTTTCGGGACACCACAGCTGAACATCAGGCTACCTCAGAGTGCACCCCCTCTGCCGCTTAGCAAAGTAACCAATGTCAAACAATATCCCCTCCCCCTGCGAACAAAGGAAGGTATCAAACCAGTTATGCAGGAAATTCAGGAGCAAGGAGTGGTGATAAATACCCATTCTCCTTTCAACTCGCCGGTGTGGCCAGTGAAAAAACCTAAGGAGAAGTGGAAGCTTACAGTAGATTTTCGGAGACTGAATGCTAACACAGAGCCTCTAACTGCCACAGTCCCTAACATGGCTGAACTGGTAATAACAATTCAGGAGAAAGCTCATCCAATCATGGCAACCATAGATGTTAAAGATATGTTTTTCATGATACCTTTGCAACCAGAAGACAGAGATCGTTTGGCTTTTACATGGGAGGGACAACAATTTACCTTTATCCGTCTGGCTCAGGGATACAAACATTCCCCTACACTAGCTCACCACGCTTTGGCCCAAAAACTGGAGAAACTACCAAAAGCTGAAGGCATAGCAACCCAACAGAACATAATCTGTCATTTGTAGAACATGGGTTTGTAAACTCCCCTAGAAAAGATCCAAAAGCACTCACAAGAAGTGGAGAAAATCACACGCCAACCACCAATCGTGCTAAGAGGCCTGTTCAAGGTTATTAAAGCAGTCACTAGCGGGACCCCTCCTCCTGATGGGGTAGCCCAGAGAGCCTTGGTACGAAAGTGATATGCCCAGATTGAACACTATTGTAACCTTTTCTCAGTGACTGAAGGAGCTTTAAAAAACTTAGCTGTCCAAGAAACAGAGAGCCTGGACAGCAGCCAAGACAAACCTATCTCAGTTATTCGGGTGGCCCCTCCTTTCTTTCACGATCAGCCAGTGAATGCTTGGTTTACCGACGCTTCTGCAAAGTGAGAAGGAAAAGTGTGGCAATACCGGACAGTAGCTCTCCACACTACTACTGATGAACAGATAATAACAGAGGGAGAAGGGAGTGCCCAGGTAGGAGAATTAATTGCAGTATGCAGTGTTTTCCAGCGTGAAGCACAAACCGCTTCCCCTGTCCACATTTACACTGATTCCTATGCGGTGTTTAAAGGATGTACTGAATGGCTCCCTTTCTGGGAGCACAATGAGTGGGAGGTTAGCCTTCAATGCCCTAGGGAAGGAGCATCGGATAAATACCTGCTGGATAATTCCATCATTCTAATTTTCTGTCTGGTTTTAATTTTTGCCTCAGAGAAGCAGGTTCTGTTTTATTCTTGCAGAAGAACTCCAAGGGACACCAAGAATAACGTGAATCACTTAATTGGATTGGTAGTACTTTTCTGCATCTTACCACTAACCTGTAACCAAAAGAATACAGAATGGCCATGGTCCCAAGCTACCATCAAGCATACTAGCACTCTAGGACAGTATCCCAAAGACCGTCTCCCAAATTTAGCCACTGTAGTATGGTGGTACAAGGGGATAACATTGCAATAAGATGCAGATTGATCACTGAATCCCACACTGAACCCACAAACAGTTATGGAGCTGGACCATATGGCCATATTTTGTTGTGTAAAAATCAAAACCTAGATTGTTGGCTAAATTTGACTGCTGTACAGTACTCCCATAAAGTTATGTGTGGTAAAAATAACACCAAATACTGGGGAAAACTCAAAATAGATGTTGTATTAGCTACTACCCAACCAACTCTTGTGCTTAGCCCAAAAACTTTTGGAATTGGACCATATGTAATCAGGAATACGGGCCAACAACAAATGTTGTTTAACCCGGCATGGTCTCTCATACAAGTTGAATTGCTGATGCAAAACAATGTTTTGGACATTCAGCCAGCTTGCTCACCCTTCCTAAAGGCTTCTTACGAGGGATGGACAACCTGGCTGCAAAAACGAACTCTTTCCACGAGAAGAACACGGAGAGACCTAACTGGTGTTTTGGGAACAGGATTGGGAGTTTTAAATAGTATCGATTCAGAGGTAATAATGAACAAATTGGCTACCTCAATTAGTGATTTGACTAACTTACAACAGCCTTTGCGATCTTCTTTATCGGCTTTGGGGACTAACCAGTGGCTGTTGTCAAATATATTACCAAAATGGGAAAAGGTAAATGTAAAGGACCATGAATTGATTACAGATGCACTTGGGGTGATCCAGAATAACCTCTCTTTGGCTCTCAGCTGTATCCAGGCTCAAATATGGATGCAGTCGGTAGCCGCCTCAATTATAAGAGAAGGTGAAGAAGGCACTCTCCCCACTGAAATTCGGAAAATAATTTGGGACAGTACCACTGATTTTGAGAAGAAACTCCAATCCTGGTGGAACCTGGTAAACTTTACCTATGACCCCATCACAAACACAGCCACAACCTTTGTGCTCACTATATATAATGCTACCCTATACCCAATTTATCCTGTCATTGCATTAGGGTTGAACCACGACAGAACTACACTCTATCCTTTTGAGCATAGAGTATGGGCCCGCAAGGTGAATGAAAAATGGCAAACTATCAATTTGGAATCTTGCATTGTACGAGAACAACAAGGATTTATCTGTGAAGGCAATGCAATTGAGGCTCAAGATATTTGTCTAGATGCTGAACAAAATATTTGTCATTTCGAGATTCATCCTAATGAAAACCCTGAAACGGTGCTCATATACATTGGCAAAGGCTGTGTATGTTTGAGGACTGTTTGTGATTTTTTATCCGTGGGCAAGGTAGTTGTAGAGACTAAAAATCATTCAAATTTATGTGTTTGTAATTTTACTGAGATTATCAGATATGACTTTTCCTATTTGGCCCCGGTCACATCTCACCAACTTTTGCAATCTAATTACACGTTGATTCACGAATTGCTGCCTACACCCATTGGAATGAATCTCACTTTGGTAAAGCAGTTACTACAACACAAGGATTTGATTGAGATTTTGGAAAAAATTAGGGAAAACGGACAGAAAACCTTAATAACTGTTCATCATAATGTGAAAGAAATATACCAAGTTTTGGAAAGAGTGCAAAAGGATACAGAATATAGATGGTGGGACACACTTTTCGGATGGTCGCCTACTGCTACAGTCATCCTGAACAAGCTGTGTCACCCTATCGTGGTTCTCCTGATATTGGTTTTGATCAGTTTGGCTTTGACAGCAGTATTATATGTCATAACCTGGAGAATGATGAATCGGTTAACATGTTTGATGTCTGTATTGAACACAAACAATATGTTTGATGTCCCATCCAAGGTGGAGATCCCCAAATCAATTGATGTTTTAAAACCCCATTAATTATTTTCTTATATAAATAGCTTTGATTGTAATTATTTCATAAATTTAATTTTGCAGATTGTTCTATCGCTGTTACTTCCCTTCTTTCTTCTCTCTCTCTCTCTCCCTTTCTTTTCCTTTCTTTCTTCCTCTTCTACTATGGTACTACCGTGCAATCCTGACATCCTGACGACGATGTTGAGCCACGGGGTGGTGTAAGAGTCGGTCAGAAGATCAGCATTGTCTCAACATTGTCATCAGGGACATGGACAGTGAGATACCCGACTACGGCCTGTTTGGAGCACAGTTGCCGATCCCTGGAGTGGAATGTAGTGCAAAGGCTCCTGAATGCAGAACTGTGTGGCACAGCCAGTGCTGTGCTGTTCTCCTGAGTACTGAACCGGGTGGTGCAGGCAGTGCAGTGCTGTTCTTTGGTGCCTGAGCCGTGTAGCACAAAGAATGTTCAGTACCTGGGCCTAGCCGGAGCTGTTAGATATAATTGCATAGCCATTGTCAAAAAGATGGATCGCAACTGTTGCCATAACATCGATGAAGAAATCATGAACCTTAGATGAACTTTGCTTCATTATAATACACTTTGCTTCATTAGAACACACCTCCTGGTCGAAGGCTACCCGCCTCCAAGACTGGCCACACCTCGGACACTCCCCCCTGCGCACGCGTGATGGCCTCGCTTGAGAAGGGCGGAGATATGATAATTGAATTCTGAGAAGGGCGGAGACCCCTGAGGCAGAGGAGGAGCAAGGTGTGTTACTGAGCATAAAAGATGACTTCTGGACAACGAAAATGGTAAACTTCCCCACCAAGGACCACGACGATCGACGATGCAGCATCAGCTGGACCCTGGACCGTTAGGACGTTGTGAGATCAGCGGTGGTAACTATAACCTCTCTCCCTCCTCTCTCTAAACTTTACTTTTCTCCTTTCTTTCATCCATCTCTAACTATCGCATGCTGCTTCACAGGCAACACAATAAAGTTTCACTGTTTGATTACTGCTATCCCCTTTGGTGTTGGTCCCCTTAAATTTGCACTTCCAAGATCATAGCAAACGAACCATCACGTGTCCGAGTGGACCGTGACAAGGGGGGAGAGGGGGAACCAGGAGGCGGGGAGAGGAAAGCAAAGAGAGAGAGAGAGAGAAAGGGAGAACAAGGAGGGGGGGGAAGTGAAAGAAGAGGGGGGGGGGGGGGTGACTTGTGGAAACATGACTCCACAACCTATAAGGTTATAAAGTAGGTATGTTTATTCAGCGCTGAGGCACACGGGGGATCGCTCCACCAGAAACATGTGCACCTCTCATGACACCTTGTCTTGGCTTTATGCTACAAAGCATCACAGATTCATAATACGCCTATACCTATGCATGACTATCCCTGTTTCATATTATAATGAGCCTGAAAGTCTTTCATGTGTTCCGCCCCGGTCTCCTCCTAGTTGCATCTGTGCAGCATGTCCTGGTGGTTGTGGGCTGGGATCGCAGAGATGAAGTAGCTCCTCTTCCTCACTGTTGAACTTTTTACCTCCGTTCCTTGCTCAGTCTCTGTAGCCTCCTGGACTCAGGCCGGACCATAGGGTTGGTTTTGACCAGTTTTTAGGGCTGTCTTCCTATTCCATCAGGAAGCGTTCCCTCACAGCTTCCATTAATCAAGTTTTCCATATTGTTCTGCTCTCTGGCCCATTGACTATGATCTATTATCCTATTCAATCTTAGTTATCTTTTAACTAATGGGCCTCTAGCTTGATCTCTAAGTCTTCCATCTTTATCTCTAAACTAAGTTACACCTTCATTTCTTGAGTGCCTAATTTCTATATCCTATTTTAATTTCCTAGCTCCTCATCTCAATTCCCCCCCTTTTCTAAGACATTAATAAATTCTTTTACTACCTTTAATAAACTGACTCCTGATCTAACACCTTAGAAAAGTACTTGTTTGATTCCAGCCTAAACCTAAGCTGATTCTTCTTCTATGTGACATAAGCATCTCCAGTGTTCTGTCATAATTGCCATCAGGTGGTCTCCATACTCCCATCAGATCATGAGGGGTAGGTCCCCCTACCCAACCTGTCATATTTGTAAACCATGGGATGTTAAATTTGGGAATACCTAGAAAAAGGAAATTGACCTGATTTTGGTAATTCTGTGCATACCCAGCAATCTGACAAATTATTTCCTTGAGCCATCCCGTGAAGAAGGCCTACAAAGAAATTCTAGTTCCATGCTACCACAACACCATAGATGTTGACCAAGATTATCGTGAAAAATTCAATTTTCCTGGCCGAATTTGTGTAACCTTCCATGGAGATCTATGGACCTCCTTCACTCCGGTATGATGGATCCAGGCGCTCTGCTCCTTGATCTTAATTGCCGTAAAGGAGGTGAGGAGTACTTGGAATGGTCCTTCCCATTGCGGTTCCAGAGGCTTTTCTGCAAGAGACTTAACATACACGTAATCCCCAGGCTGTATATTATGCACAGGTCCATCTAACCCTCTACTTTGAGTTCCAAACACATGTTTTCCAATTTTATTGAGCTGTTTACCCAATGCCAGCAGATATGAAGTTACAGTCTCATCCCCTGCCTGCATGGATATGCCCTTTTGTATGCTATAGGGTCATCCGTACAGAATTTCAAAAGGACTTAACCCCTCTCTTGCCCTTGGCTTAGTTCATATGCACAGAAGGGCCACAGGAAGAGACTGAAGCCAAGCCAAATTAGTCTCCTGGCCAAGTTTCACAATCTGCTGTTTGACTAAATGATTCATCTTTTCTACTTGGCCACTTGACTGGGGATGATATGGGGTATGAAGCTGCCAATCTATATCTAAATGGCAGCTGATTTGTTGCACCACCTTTGAAATGAAACGTGGCCCTCTGTCAGAAGATATTGTTGCTGGAACCCCAAAGTGTAATATTATATCTTGTATTAATATTCTGGTCACCTCCCGAGATTTGGCGGTTCTGGTAGGGAATGCTTCTAGCCAGCCTGAAAAGGTATCTGTTAATACCAATAGGTATCTATACCCCCTTTGATTTTTCAGAACTTCCAAGAAATCTGCCATTGTTGCCCAGGTGCATTGCCTTTCCCAATTGAGCCCATTTCCAATCTGGGGGTATTTTTAGGATTAGTCTGGAGGCAAAGATCACACTGTTGAGTCTCTTGTCTTACCGTAGTATATAAATTTCTAGCTCTGATATCTTTAATTAAATGTTTATATAGGGCCTCTGCTCCCCAGTGTCCTTTCTGAGGTTCCTCCCTTACCGGGGACCATATTAAGTAAGAGGGAATGACTATCTTTCCTTGCAGGGTGAGGGCCCAACCTTCCTCATTATATGATCCTTCCAGATCTGTGATAAGTTTTTGATCTTCTTTAATATAATTAGGCTTACCCTCTAGGGAACTTCGCCCATCAGGGATTAAAGCTCCTTCTACTTTTACCTCTCCTTTGGCTGCTCATTTTGCTTCTCTGTCGGCCAGCTCATTTCCCTTCTCCAAATCTGAGTTCACCTTTTGCTGTGCCTTGATGTGCATGATTGCTACTTTTTTAGGAAGCTGGACTGCTTCCAACAGTCTCAATTTCCTTTGCATGTCTGATGTTTTTATCCTGGGAGTTCAATAGTCCTCTCTTTCCAAATTGCTCCATGCACGTGTACGACTCCAAAGGCGTATTTTGAGTCCATATGGATATTCACAGCCTTGACTTGGGCCAACTCCAAAGTGCGGGTTAGGGCAATTATTTCTGCCTTTTGCGCAGAGGTATTCATGGGCAAATGCCCTGATTCTATTATTTCCTGGCTGGTAGTAACAGCATACCCAGCATATCTTTTACCACTTAGGACATAGCTGTTTCCATCCGTGAACCAGTTCTCTGTGTTCTCCATAGGGCTGTCTCTCAAGTCGTCTAGGCCAAAGACTCCAAAGAATGCTCATGGACACAAGGAAGAACTCTGGAGGAGATTTCAGAAGAGTACAGATGTCCTTGAGAGGCCTGGGACCAGATGGAGACACCCTAGACGACAGAGAGGATGACAATAAGACCGCTTCCTCCAAAACATAAACCCGCAGACAGGTTTGTGACAAAACAAGACAGGATCAACATCCCCTAGATAGCTAAAATGGGGTGGTAGTACTCAAAGAACATCTTGGGACACACAGTGACTGGGACCACAGGGGGCACAAAATCTTCATAGGAAAAAACAGAGATCAAAACAGACTCAACGTGCTACCAAAACTCACTGGAGCACAAAGAAGTTCTCAAGACGCATCCTAGATGGCATAGACAAATAAAAACCAACAACACTCCCTTTTTGGAATGGAGATATTAACAGCACACAATTGCGACAAAGCAAACCCAAAGAGGGCTTACATTGCTAAAAGCATGCTGCCTGAAATATCGAAGACTTCAGGCATCATGACATCTGCACACGTGTTCTGAGCAGCAGAACATCCAAAAGACTGCTCAAGAACATGATCAAGTCATCCAGATACAATTTGAACATACTACAGATGTCCTCACTAGATCAGGAACTGAACACATAGATGCTACCTACCATATAAAACAACATAAGCGTTCTGCAAATGAAATATGGCATCAGGAAATATTCCCACTGAGCAAATAGGGTGCAAAGTGCACTACAGAACCAAAACAGGGCTTCGGAGCATTAGGAGGCCTCAGGAGGCATTAACACTAGAATGATGCTGAGAGTAACACAGAGACAGAAGGCAACTCTGGGACACAATGCAAAACCCAAGCAGGTGTCACAGCAATGTACACATCTCAGAGGATGAACGACTGCATGGAGACACTTGACATGGCATTGAATACAGCAAGAGTGTTCCAGCCGACAGAAAAACCCAAGAGCAATGGTTGTCTCTGAGTACGAGTCCCACAAAGAGGGCTACAGACCACAAAGGGCACTGTGTGGCGTAACAATGGCCTCAGTAAGGGCAGTTACTGTAACAAGTACTCTCTAAGAGTTGGAAGAAAGTTGGACTTAGAGGCAAACAAAACGAGGTACTTGAGAGGGGATCTGAACGATATACAGATGTTCTCAGTTTATAGGGAAAAAAATGAAAGCACCAGCTATAGCACATGAAATGGTAATAGTGCTCCGAGCACAGGGAAAGCCAGGCAGAGACTTGCCTCAGAACAATAAATATACAAAGCCTGCTACAGACCTAAAGGATGGCTGTGCAACGCAAGGATGTTTGAATGAAATATTGTGATTAAAAAAAGACAGCACAAGGAAAACAGAAATTTATTGAGGACTAAAAGGGGTGAGAGACATAAAAGGGATGGGTGCATAAAAAAAGGGTCATAAAGTTCAAAGACCACATAAAGGACAAAAAAAAGTAGAGGCCAAAAAGGCTACAGAAACTCAGAATGGAAGGCTAGAAGGGACATAGAGATCAGAAAACTCTGGAAGCCAAAAATGGGGGCCAAAAAAGGCGAGAAAAAGAATGAAGGCGCTAGGGAAATTATACACCACAAAAAAGTCAATGCAGAAAAGGGGTGTGAGGTGTGAGAGGCATGTGAGCCGAGGAGATGGGGACAGAGAGCAAGAGGCAAAACAATCAAGTCCTCCTTGCCGCCGCCGCCGCTCTCGCCGCCCTCGCCTCCCTCATCGCTGCTGTCTCTCTCAGCCTCCTTGCCGCCGCCCTCGCCACCGGCCTCCTCGGCATCGTTGTCAGCCTCGCCGTCCTCCTCAAATGCAGTGGGAGGCCAGAGGTCAGTAGAGGCCACAGAAATTGGAGGCTGGAGAGCAAATCTAGGCAGAAAAGTGTAGATGTCAAAAAAGAGAGTGTGAGGTGTGACGGGCATGTGAGTGTGAAAAGGGCTGGAAGCCAAAAAGGGGTGGGAGGAGGTGGGTGAAGTAGAGATGGAGAAATCACTAGAAAAGGAATGAGGAGTCCTGCAGGGACAGGGCAGAAGAAAAACTGGGTCAGGGAGCGAGACCAAGGGAGAGAGATAATGATGAGTGGGGAGTAGAAAGAACAGAGAGAGAGAGAAATGAGATGTGGGGGGAAAGGAAGGTGGGAGGGAGAGCAAGAGACTGTGAAATCCAGAGGGATTGGAGAGGATGAGAAAGGGGGAGAGGGAGAAAGGGAGAGGGAACAGGACAGAGAGAGGGAGAAAGAAAAGACCGTGATGGGCTGGAGGATGAAGGGGAAAGGCCACGGAGCAGCACAGAGTGTAATGATAATCATGGGACAGGGAGCTGGGCACGGGGTGATAGCGGGAAACAACGCGACAGAGTGTGGTGTGGGGCTCTAGAGGCAAAGTGTTCAGGAGAGGATGGAGGACAGAGAGAAGAAGAGAAAAGGGACAGAGAGCAAGGCAGTGATGGAGAAAGAAACAGCAGCCACCAAGAGATGAGGAGAGGGACAGAAGCAAGGCAAGGAGGTGGAGAAAGAACAGCAAGCCAGCGACGGGAAACAGGCCAGAGGGATCAGGAAAGAGAGGAGGCAGGCCAGAGGGATGTAGAAGGTAGGGGAGGGACAGGGAGCCAGAGAGCAGGAGACCACTGCGGAAGGGAGAGGGACACAGAGCAGGATGCTGGTCTGGAACCAACAAGAGCAACAGAGGGAATGAGAGGAGGGACACGAGAAGAGACAGGGACAGAGAACAAGAGGCGAAGCAATCAAGAGTTGAGACAGGGAACAGTGCAAAGTGTCTGAGAGAGGACAAAATGAAGAGGGTGGAGGACAGGGACAGCAAGCAACAGGTTGGGGGGGGCAGCAGTCTGCGAGATTACAGGATGGAGGGAGGAAGAGAAGGAGGCAGGGAGAGAGGAAGGCCAGGACATGGAGCGGCACAGACAGGCACTGAGAGGGAAAGTGTGGCAACTGAGGCACGGACTCTCCATTGAAGTGCAGAAGGAAAATCCTTTATTATTACAATGATACATACTTACGCTCTCGCTATGCTCTCGCTTCCTTAGCTCTTCCTTCATGATAAGCAAAGCAGCAGCTAGATAGTCATCAACACTCTTATCCCACAAACAGTTCCATACCACACAGGCAGTCTCGGTGCTGCCATTTTCTTCACCACACTAACACAGCCTGGTATCTCTCTTCAACAGCCTGTTTCTCCTCCAAGCCTTGCTGCTTCTCCAGGCTGGCGCAGAGCAGAGCTGGCGCTTCTCCAAACCAGTGCAGGACAGAGTTCTCCCCCTTCCCCAAGCTCCCCAAACTGAGCTCTCTGGCTGAGCTGACTGGCCCATGTCCACTTGGCTCTTAAGTATTGAATCTCCCACAGCTGTGCAGGGCTGACAGACCAATGCTGACTTGCCTCTTAATCATTTACCAGTAACACATGATTTGGCTCTTGACATATTGAGTGTCCCACAGCTGCACAGAGCTAACACTCCCACAATAAAGAACCCCAGGGAACAGACCAGAGTACTTGTGGGGGAAAAGAGACCAATGCCCATCAGGACAAAGAACTGGAGAAGGGAATAAAGAGCACTAGGCTGCAGGAGCAAGACAGGAAGAAAAAAAAAGGTAGGAGAGGGAGCAGGACAAAGGCATCTAGAGAAAAAGGAACAGGGAGGGCTAGAAGAACAGAGAGTGAGAGGGAGAGGGAACAGGAGAGAAGAGAGAGGAGAGCAGAGGTAAAGGGAATCCAAACATATCACAGCAGTGTGGGATAGAGAGGGGGACAGGAGAGAGCCCAAAAAGCACAGGAGAGATGATGGGGCCCCGAGGGCCCAGGACTCACCACAGCTGTCGCTCTCTGCACTGCCAGGGAGATTTGCCACTTCAGATCCTACTTGCTCCTTCTCTCCTCACTTCCTCTTCTGTAGCTCCAGTCCCTTGGCTGTCCCCCGCCTCAGCGAATAGGTGGGTGTCGCTCAGCTCTTACAAGACGAGGCGTCCTACACACGCAGCCTCGCTCCCTCACACACTACGCAGCCGTACCGTGCTTGGGGTGACGCACGCAGACCCCGGGTGCACGGTGGCGGCCTGGCCCGCTGTGGACTATGAAGAGGGCTTCTTCCTCACCCAGAGAGGCAGGGTCTCTCTTCCCACAGTGGAGGCAGCTGCTGCCCAGGCAGCCTTGACTTTCTTCCTGTTTCTCAGGCCTCTCCAGCTTCAGCTGTGACAGCTCCTCTCCAAACATTTGAGCCCGGTTTGCACTGAACCCTTGGCCTTGCATGCCAGGAGTGACAAGGGGACACAGAGGCCAGCAAATAGTGGAGACCAAAGGGCAGGTAAAGGGCAGAAACTTGTGGAGTACGAAATGGGGAAAGGGACTGGAAAGGGCTGGGTGGGCAGAAAAGGGTCCAAAGTTCAAAGAGCACATAAAGGCCAGAATAAAGGAGGGGGCTGAAAAGCTGCCAGAGGTCAGAAAGGGAGGGTGGAAGGGAAATAGAGGCCAGAAAAATGTGGAAGCCAAAAAGGGGTGGGAGGCTGAAAAGAGCTGGGAAGAAAGTAGAGGCTAGGAAAAATTGGAGGCCAAGAGGTGGTGAGAGGCCAAAAGCAAGTAGAGGCCAGAGAATTTGGAGGCCAGAGGGCAAATATAGGCCAGAAAAAGGTAGATGCCAAAAAGGGGTGCAAGGTGGAGACACAGGAACAAAGTGAGATGCACAGAGAGAAAGAGGGTCAAAGTCAGACATCCAAAAAGCCACACAGGAACCAACCCTAACTAATACACTTTTTTTAAAGCTACATTACAAAACAGCTTTTACTTATTTGATAACAGTAGAACCAGGAGCAAATATACCTTTATTGAAGCTACGTTAAAGCATAACTTTCATTTGCTTAAGAAATCTTAGAACCAGAGCAAAGACACTTTTACTAAAGCTATATTACAAAACACCTTTTACCTATTTGATACACCTTGGAACCAAAAGCAAATACACCTTGATTGAACCTACTTGACACCAAGACTGATGCGCTTCACAAACCCTAAAGCCCTAAGGAGGAGAGATTTCCCTACCCCCATGACCTCTCCCAGCACTGATGCTCATTTCACACACTCCTCTTGGCATCATGTCTCTCCTACCTGGATTCATCACTATTTAAATACCACTATGACACACAGGAGACCAGGAACACCACTCCCGGGAGGCCTCCAACATTGCCCGGCCTGCAGAAACCCCACCCCTACCCACTCTGCGTCCAAACACTGGCGCTGATCATCGCCTCGCAGAGCAGCCGGGACCGGGGAAAAAACACCCAGCCAGGGGAAACAAAAAAAAAATCCCTCGCTCCCCCACCTGACATTTTTAAATTATTTTTTTCTAAATACTCAAAAACCTCAACTCCACCTGCAACACAAAGCCAATGCATAAAGCAATCACACCCAGGGAGACCCATTCCAAGCACAGCACTCCTTCAGTTACCCCACAAACCCCCCCCTCACTCTCAGCTCACCCACCCGCCACCTGACCACCGCAACAGTTCTCTGCCCCACAGCTGCAGCACTCCTCACAACACAGCTCCCAGAGGCCTCCAAAATCCCCCTGCCTGCAAACACCACAGCCTGAGCCCAACCTCCACCCAAACACTGGCCATGAACATCACCTGACAGAGCAGCCAGCACCAGGTGACCATCAACCAGGTCAAGGAGAAACAGAAATTGCCCCACTTGAGAGTTTCTCTACTATTTTTGAAAGACAGGAGGAGCTACCTCTACATTCCATAGACCCTGAAATGAAAGACAGCCTCACATACAAGGATAGATACCTTCTAAAACTAACACTCATTCAACATCTACTCTATCCAACCTTCACCTCCCGGAGTGGCAGAGCAACCCAATTCCATAACCATCCCTGGAACTGCATCATCACACACCTGAAGCCATCGCCACCGCTCCACATGATTCCACACCACAGGCCCCCACAGTTGGGAGCAGAGGAATACGTCCACCACTCCTTCTTTGCTTCCATTTGTACACTCCATCAAATCTCCTGGAAGGATTCGCTTCTGGGATGCCAGTGGCCCTATGGCACCAGCAGCAGACAGAAGAAGGAACTCTAGAGCCTGCTTGGTGATAACTACTGTCTATCCCCAAAACCAGCCTACACAACCTCCACCCAAACAGGCCACGCTCACCACCACACTACCATCCCCTGCTTGGGCCATTCCACCCCATCTGGAATG
This sequence comes from Strix uralensis, assembly GCF_047716275.1. NCBI lineage: Eukaryota > Metazoa > Chordata > Aves > Strigiformes > Strigidae > Strix > Strix uralensis. The sequence continues at coordinate 14,043 of NW_027436815.1, forward strand.
GCTACAAACACACAAAGCAGCTCCACCTCAAACACACACATCTACATGCTCCACAAACAGGACCTAAGGATGCAGGACTACCACACAGGCTAGAGTTAACGCCAGATCAAAAGACACGCCTGACAGTACGTGCAATAATGCCAAGGCCACCTGACACAGATGCCCCGGTGTGGCCTGCTGTACAATAATGCCAGAACTCTGGATGAAAGATGGGTAATAACACCCCAGTGACCGATGGAGACAAAATGCTGTGAAAGACTAAAAGCTATGATGACGCAGCGGCTTCACCCTTCCGACGCCACGTGCGTCACCTGCAAAAACCAAAGTACCACTTGCTGGGATACTGCCCAAAACTACAGCCTGCCCACACCCATAACCCTCTCCCACTCCTTTACCTTGTGTGCTCACCCACCCCACCTCTGCTGGTCACAGCTTGTCCTGTGGAGGCTTGGGTACCACCTGTAAGACACAAACTGCAAGGGATGCTTCTAATGGCACCAACAATACAGAACCTGGAAAATAACTGCTAAGCTAGTCCCAGCTCACCTCGCTCGACTGCCCTCGGCTGCCGCTATCCTGCTTTACACCTCCAAAATAAAACACGTTTATAGGGTGGTCATAGAGCCACCACTCTCATCTTCCCTCCGACGCCGTACATCAACTGACCTTCTCACAGCGCTCCGCTCGCCTCCTCCATCGCCTTTTGGTGCCCAGGTCTCCCCACTGCACCTGCAGAAATGGTGTCAAACAAGTCACGTGGATGCTGAGCGATGGCTGAACAATTCCAGAGGTCTCATTTCCATGGAGGTACACCACCTAGATCCTCCCTGAAGCCTGCCACTAAACACAACCCAGCCATCCCCAGTGTCTCTGCACAGCACTACAGAAAGACTCTTGCCTGCTGCATATGAGGCTACTTGCTCTGAAACAGGCCGCACACCCTCTGCCTACAAAGTCTGGGCTTATCACCATGGCAGCCTTCGATTCTTAGACTATTCGTTTGCTGCCCATCACTGCTGTGCCCCCAGGCAGAACAGCTCCCACCCAGACACAAACAGGCACAGACCAGCACTGCACACAGACAAGTCAAATGCTGTGACTGAGACATTAAAACAAGCTCTCCAGGAATGACCCCCTCAGGCCAGAGACGCTGCCGGATGAAAAGACCTCGGGGGCCAAAAGGAAGAATCCATGGCAGGCTGAGAAGAGCCAAACGTTGTGGCCCGAGACAAAAACAGGTGGGAGCAACCAGGATGAGGCATGTGCAAGAAGCCTCACTGCAAGAACTAAGAATGTAAGGATGCAGGGAAGAACTCCCAGAAAAGCTCTTTGCAGAAATGGACCGCCCAGGGTCAGAGAGGTTAACATAGCCTGGAACAACGCTGCCAAAGCAGACTGATCTCCTGAAACTTCCGAGACCTATCCATGCTTTAGGCTTGTAATGCAATAAAAGAAGCACCCGGCCACCATTCTGCAATGACTACGGGCACGCCTGACCCCAGGGATGGCACCCGAGGCACATGCTGTGCTACTTGAGCACAAAGAGCAACAGGGACATCGAGACCTGAGGAAGCTCTAGGACACAGAAAACAGAAGACACAAGCCACACAACACCACAGCCATAGGCTGGAACTGCCCTGCCCAGCACTGGGCAGTTTCATGCAGAAGGGTACCCTGCTCCCTTTCCCAGCCCAAAGGATGCTGCTCCTGGACAGGCCTCTGCCCTACGCTGACTGGAGAACCCCTCCCTGCAATTCCCAACCTTGGGCTCGCCCCAGAGCCCTCTCCAAAACACCAGTCCCTCAACTGAGCTGGGGGCTGGGGGTCTGAAGCCATCTTCCACAAAAAACACACCAGCTAACCAGGATATTCCTGCAGACACCAGGCTCCTCGTCATCAGCTGCACAACAACTGCATGTGTCAGCCGACACAGCCCCTTCCACAACACCCTCCTCCTCAAAAGCATCTTGCTTTCCGCTCACCTGCTTCACACCGTTGCCAGTATTGGACGCTATGGCTGTCGTCGCTTGTGGCACCTATGATAGCAAAAGAAAAAACATTATGGTGATGCTTGTGTGAAAACACCAAGCCCGTGCTCCTACTCTCTACTACCCCATCTCACCTCAGACACTCATCCTACTTCAAAGGTGCCCACCCGTACAAAACTACATGGAGCTCTGTGCACAATAGGAAAACACAATGAGCCATCCCATATCCCAAAGGACACTGCTCCTTACATTCCTGCTGCTTTTTTGAGAAACGCCCAAACTGCACCTACAGGTGCATGCAGGATGCTCACTTCAACCCGTGCTCCATCTTCTCACCATTGGGCCTACTGAGACAGAGGAGATCAACAACTGACATGGTATGCAGCAAAACTAGGGGAAAAAAACAACGGTGCATCTTCCATCGAGTCAGAAAAGCCAGGAAAATGCAACACAATGCTATTAAGCCATCTTAAACACACACACACACCCAACCACCTCTTGATACAAAATTACTCACCTGAAAATAAACCCCTACATGCCAGTGCACCTCGTATTCCATACGCTGCTGAACCTTGACGGGTCCTGACACTCTCCCCACAGGTACCTCTGTTGCTGTGAATATCCAAACACTCCTGCCCAAAGAGCTTCCACAGCTCTAAAGCTGCCACCCACTCAAGGACCTCTAGAGCACTGACCTCAGAGAAGCCCAGAAGCAGAAGGAGCTCCCTGACCAGAGCCTGGGGCTCATATACCCTGGGACCCACCCACCACCCTGACCACAATCACCTGGGGTAGGGGAGGGGCGAACCCCCAGAGGCATCCAGGCAGCCAGGGGAGCAACAGCAAGTTTTCTCCTCTGCCTTAAGGTTACAGCGCGCAAAAGGCTGAATAAAGAAAACAACCCTTCCTGGAAACAACAATGTCTGTTCTTTCACTACTTCTATTGGTTCAGTGATGGGACTGGGTAGGGAATTAAACTGAGCTTTTCTGGAGTATAGATAGAAAAAGACAGGTATCATACTAAGCTACGTAGGAAAGTAGTTGGCTAAATGCCATAAACCCCACATGCTGCCTAACTTCTAACAGAATGTGTTCTGGATAGGAGTGAAGACCAGAGCAGAATTAGATCCTGTAAGAATCCCTTCTCAAAAACACCACCGGTTGCAATATAAATTATTGACTGTCCATGGCCAACAACTCAGAGTGACCTTGACAGTCTCTCCAATTAATGCCCTGAAGAGTCCCAGAGGACAGAAAAGACCAAAAAACCATGGAATTGCAAGAAGTGTATCAGAAGCTGTATGAAGCAGCCTAGTTAACACTTAAGTAGCCAGAACAAAAAGAAATTGCAAAACATGACAGAAAACACCACGGGAGACGCATCGATCATAGATGAAGGTGATCGTCTTCTCTGGAAAAACTCCAGAACAGATCTGAGCTGACAGTACACATCTTTGGGATACCAGACACCAAATAAAAACATGTGATAGGGTGGAAAACCAAAAGACGGTTCTGGAACACAAAGATGGCTTCAGAAAAGGTTTTGGCAAAACAAGAAGCATTATCACAGGGATTAGAGAGACCAAAGAAGTCTTGGGGATGCAACAAACTCAAAAGGGAATTGAACAAAGTCCAGACATCCTCAGGGGGGCGGGGGCTGAATGAAGGCATGCCTAACGCTTAAAAGTAAGAGAAGAGAGCTCTGGAGAGCACAAAATAATAAAATTGAAAGGGAGCCAAGGTGCTACAAGAGTGCGGTAGAGTATGTGAAAGGACATGGAAGACGTTGTTCTAGAGAGTAATCAGGAAGGGGCAGGGTAAGAAAAGAGGGCTCGGAGACACAGCGAGGACATCGAGGCAAACTACAGATGAGCGAGAGAACAAGCAAACGGTGACATGCTGGATGGTAGAGAGAGGGATAAAGGAGCGCTGAGTAGCAAAGAAAGAAGGGGGGCTCTGACAGAACAAGAGAAAAGGAGCTGGAGTGCTAAAAGCTGCAGTGGAGATCGAGGAAGAGCCGAGCCGGCATTGTGACTGCGAGGAGAGGGGTGTTGAGGGGGCCGATGGACAAAAGAAGGCTCAGAGATGACAAGGAGGAATTCGGGTGATCATCTGAGCAGAGCAGGGGTGGTCTCGGGTGGCCGGGAACTGAATGCTGGAATCCCAGATAACAGAGAGGAACAAAGGAGTGTTCTGTGGTTCAAAGATGGCGCCACCTAAAGCACTACAAGATGGAACCGGAGAACCAGGAAGGTCTCGGGAAGGCATCGTGACCAGAACTGTCCTAAGGGAGCCAGGGAGTCATCCAAAGGACTGGGGACATGACCATGAAATCCTGAGAGGATCCCAACTGGGTAAATGTGTCATCACAGGCCCAGGGCAGTAATAGAGGCACGGCTAGAGGGAAGAGAGGACAGAATGACCGGCCTGGGTCACAGACATGGACGGGGGAAACTCTCTAAGGGAACGAGAAGAGTCTGAGGCCCACGACAAAGCTAGAAGTCTGCTAAGGGCAACCTCAAAGACACCGATAGGCATCACTGTGCCACTAGAGGGGTCCTGACTGGGCCCAAGACACCACAGAAGTCTCAGGGACACAAGGAAGAAGCCTGGAGGGGATTCCAGTACAGTACAGATGTCCTCAGGAGGCCGGGGACCAAGTGGAGACACTCTAGACGGCAGAGAGGATGACGATAACAACGCTCCCTCCGAGACATAAACCCGCAGATGGGTTTCTGAGGAAATGAGACAGGATCAACGTCCGCTGCAGAGCTAAAACGGGGCTGTGGTACACAGAGACCATCTCATGACACATGGTGACTGGGAGCAGGGGGGGGGTCACAAAAGTCTCATAGCAATAAGAGAGATAAAAAGAGAGGCAACATGCTACCAAAATTCTGTGGAGCACAAGGAAGGTCTCGAGAGGCATCCTAGATAGCAGAGACAAGAAAAACAAGGTTCCTTTTTGGGAATGGAGATATTGGGAGCAGTGTGACTGCGACAAAAGGAGTCCAAAGGGGCTTACGGTGCTAAAAGCATGCGTCAGGGAATATCCAAACCCCAAAATACTCCCCCCTGAAACACTAACACCCCAACATAGTCCCCCCGAAATATTACCCCTCAAAACAGTCCCTCCCAAAATACTCTCCTCCAAATACTCCCCTCCAAAATATTCCCCCCAAAATACTCCTCCCCCAAAACACTCACCTGAAATACTCCCCCTGAAATAATGCTCCTGAACCACTGTCCCCCAAAATACTACCCTGGAATACTCCCCCAAAAACATTCTCGCTGAATTACTCCCCCCAAAACTCTCTTCCCAGAATACTCCCCCTCTGAAATTCCCCCCCCCCAACATAATCCCCCTGAAACAGTCATTTCCCCCCCCCCCCCCCCCTCCCAAAATACTCCCCTGGAAATACTCCCCCCTGAAATACTCCCCACCCAAAATAGTCCCACCAAAATACTCTCCCCCCCAAAATAGTCCCCACCCATAACACTCCCCCCTGAAATACCACACACACACCCCCCACCTCTGAAAAACTCCCTCCTGGAATACTACCCTCGAATTACTCCTTCTCCGAAACACTCACCTGAAATACTTCCTCCCAAAATGCTCCCCCCAAAATAATGCTCCTGTAACACTGCCCCCCGAAATACTCCCCCCAAAACACTCCCCCCAACATACTGCTCCTGGAATACTCCCCCTCAAACTGCTCCACTGTGAGACTCTCCATGAAATTCTCTCCCCGAAATAGTCTCCCCAAAATACTCCCCCTGAATTAGTCCCCCTCTGAAACAGTTTCCCCTGAAAGAGTCCACTCGAAAGACCCACCCCCCAACCCCCCAAAATACTCCCACCCCGAAATACTCCCCCACAAACAGTCCCCCCTGAAAAACTCCCCCCAAAATGCTCCCACCAAAATAGTACCCCCTGAAATACTCCTGAATCACTCCCCTCCTGAAATACTTCCCTGTGGGAGCTATGCACATGATCACACAGTGATTAAGCAATGCCTACTTTATTATGGTGGACAAGCCTTTTATAATGCAGGTGAAAATCACAAGATACAATCACATGGTACAATTCTTTCTGATTGGACAGTTAGCTTCGCACATGCTCCTTAAGCTCTCTTCTGATTGGATGAGAACTGCCGCATTGACATTGTACAAACTTCTTCTCTGCCCAGACCAACACCCTGAAGTTGTTTAACTTCCTGGGTTCTTCCTCATTCTTCCAGGGTCATCTCCTCATCACATCCTTGCCGACGCTGAGGCTTTGCCAGTCTTGCTCATATGCAGGATTGCTCACATGCTGATTTCCTAGCAGGAAATCCTTTAGAATCCCCACATATCCCTCTTTTTGTTTTTGAGCAATCCAAACTCCTTGCAAGCTTTTCTGCAACGATTGTCTAATACAAGAAATTAAGCATGGCAAAATAATAGCAAGCACAATAATTACAATAATTACTCCTTTTAACAACACTTTGCTCATAATAAGTTGACCTTGCCAAAAGGTTGTGGTGTTGGTGCCGGCCTGGGTAATTTGAGCAATGTCATTGGCCTGTGAAAGTTTCATTTTTGCCCAACTATCGTCTGACACAAACCCAATGAATTCTTGTGGATTCTTGACCTGTCTCTTTAGCTATAGTTACCCATATGTTTGGTCGGGGAAACACTACTTTTGCTGGATGAGCATTAGTCACTGTCAGAACCATCACAAGGCTTAGAATCACAAACTTGATCTCCTTTCCAAGGCCGCACCCAGCGAGATGGAGCCCATCTAGTGCCGGTATCGGTAATAACACAGGCATAGCCTCGACCCGTCATTGTTAGTTCCACAGGTCCTTTCCACTCTCCTATAGCAACATCTTTGTACTGAGCAAAAGCACTATCTCCACACTGGCTTATACCAGATTTCAGACCCATACTTATGTATTATTACTGGTGGTTCCTCCCTATCACCTGTGAGCCGTAAGTAATTTAACACATACACCGCTTTTGCAAGTGGTTCTGCAGCAGCCAAGATCTCTCCCCCTTTTTGTTTTTGCAAAAGCGCCTTTCAAGTTTTGATGCGCTCTCTCCACTATGGCTTGCCCCATGGGGGAATGTGGTATACCTGTGATGTGATGTATACCCCAGAGTTGACAAAAAAAAAAAAAAATTTTGAGAGGTATAGGCTGGTCCATTATTAGTTTCACGGGTCAATTGAACTAATTTTCCATATTCTCTGGCGCATTCCGCCCTACAACGATGGTAACTTCTCACAGCTTAGTGCTTTTTCGCAGTTCAGTGTTGTAGCTGTCTGCTGGTTTTGCCCGCTACCTTGGCATAACTCAGCAGTTTCTTATCTATCTTCCAAGGCCTGTTCTTCCTAGCTATTGCTCAGAGGATGTGTAAAGCTGCACCTGCAAGACTTATTTCGAGACTTCATCAATTAAGGGTTAGGCAAGCTTCAAAACACAGCATACTTAAAATAGTTTCACAGAACGCTAGAAACAACACAGCAGTTACAGTTACTAGAGTAAGATAATTGCAGTATCCACAACTAAGGGATATGATGAAATACTACAAAAGTAAACAGTAAGGAAAAATATGAAATAGCACACTTACTTAATGGGGTGCTAACATTCAGATCCGCAGTTGCTGGGGAACCCTGGATGCAGCGAGAATTTAGAGTGCCCTTCCTCACAAACTGGAAAGTCCTACATGATGCGTCCATCCGTAGGTGAGGCATCCAAAATCGCTGCAAGCAGGTCCAACCTCCAAATCAGCAGGCCAAAATAACTGGCAATTTCCTTTGAGCGGAAACATCTGATTTCACCCTCCTGTTGGGTTCCACCCATGCCTGGCCACCACTCAGGGGGGAAAACCAAGGGAGTTTCTAATAAGGTTAAACACTTGACTTCTTAATTCTTAATATTGCTAAACAAAGAAAGGTGAATACACACATTCTTATAGCATTTCATCCTTATTAATAACTACATTTTGTCTAAGCTACTTCTTTCACTAGTGACTAGTAAGCCTATCTATTTCATCATGAAGTTGCAATTACTGTCAGCATTTTCTCTTAAAAGAGTTGGCAACTGTGGTGTGATTAAAGACTGAGATAGTGTATTTTGTCCTATTGCAATAGCAAGCATTACCCATACATTCTGCTTAAATGATCAGTTGAAGAGATCGCGAACTGTTGGCACAGGGGCATCCACAGCACCCACAGCTGGCTCCTGAGTGTCTACCAAAAGCTGCCTCTCACGCCTCAGGTGTAGTTGCACACAGCTTGCTGGTAATCACCTGTGGGGACTGTGACCTGTGGAGACACAAGCATAACCTCTTCCCCCGGTTATCAAGGGATATGGTCCTTCCCAGTTAGCACTTTCCAGGTTTTTTGCTAACACTTGAGCCTTATGACACTTGAAACACTTAGTTCGAAGAAACAGGCTGCACCGATGACCCAGCAGGCACTTGGGTGCTCTGTCAGAGAGCTCCACACTCCGCAGCTGCAGCTGGGCTGCATCTCACACACAGAAAACAATCACACAAAGAGGCCTCTTACACTTATCACTCACACAACATAAAATGACAAACACTACAAACATCAAAACACCATTAAGAATATATAAAGTCATTGCTAGTTGATTATGTGGTGCGTCCAGAAAATTCCCCCTTCTTTGTTTTATACCGTTCACCTATTTCAGCCCATTTTGCTGGCTCAAAGGCAGTGAGGGTATCAGCAGGATAGCCGTGGTTTCTGCACCATTTAAATAACCTTCATAAAGAAGTTTCATTATAAGTTATCCCTCTCATAGAGAGTATATGCAGCAGGAGTCTGACAGTGGCCGTGTCCTCTGCGGGCTTGTTCTGCCCCATGCTCTACCGACTGAGCTAGCCGGGCTCCTTATTAATAACTAGGCTCATAATAAGTTGTTAAAAAATGGTGCAACCACTTCATGCACTGCAGCGGCATAGGCTGCAACATTAGCCTGTTGCATTCCTCTGTTGGTTAATTCAATCATGTCAGCTACAGATGCTCCATGTGGGAGGGTCACTAACAGCCGTTTGGTAGATGGATTAGCATTTTTGAAGGCCATTAACTTAAATATATTTTCCTTCATCTCTTGGGTCATGTCAGGTTGTTGTTCTAGAGAGTCATAAAGATGATCTACAAATTTTGAAAAAGGTTCATTAAGTCCTTGTTTTGCTGTTACAAACTTGTCCTGTTTCTTTCCTTCTGTATCACGTACAGACATTAGGGCCTGACTAGCTATTGACTGTGATAACCGTAACACTTCGTTAGAAAAATTGACCTGTAGATCTACTGTGGCGAAAGGCCCTGTACCCAATAGCATTTGTGCTTGGACAAGATAGAGGGGATCACCCTGTGGTCGTGGACGAACCTGTTTGTTAGCTAACTTCACCCACGTGCTTTCAAATAATTTTTTGAGATGGAGTTAAAATAACTGCCACTATTTGATCGATATCTTTTGGAATTAACAATGATGATGAGAAGATATAGTTAATTGATGATGGAGACCATTTTGTACTACTGAGGCCCTAACCTTTTCAAGCAGCTTCCAATCTAAGGGATCCCACTCATTGGCACCAGTAACAGTATTAAAAGAAACTGGAAATGCTTGTATGCTTTCTGGGATAAAAGATCCTTCTACTATAGCATCTCTAATAATTCCTTTCCATCAGCACTCTGCACCTGTGAAGAGAAAAGATGTGAAGTTGCAGGGTGAGATGGCGGGGATGCAGTCACCGTCTCTGGTAATGACGAGAGGAAGGAATTAGTAGCAGGCACGGGAGCTGAATATTCGAGCGATGGATCAGAAGGAGCAGATGGTTGTGGTCCTGTATTTGACGAAAACGTATATGGTTTCTGCTTCATCTTCTCTCCCTGTGATACAGTCAGTTTCTGAAGGCTGTTTACAAGCTGCAGGAGTAAAGTTTCAGTGTTTGAAGAGCCAACTTGTGAAGCGGGGGTGTGTTCTTCTGTGGCGTTGACTTGTGAGGGAGGGAGAGGTGGGCACAAGTACCTGCTACCCACACCCTCATCTGTGTCCCGCCCACTATTGGAGTCTTTAGCCTCTTTTGGTTTCTCCTCAGTCCCTTTCCGGTTCGCATCAGATACACTTCCGCTGTTTCCAGCCCCTGATTATGCAGTTTTGGATTTAGCCCCCACTGCTCGCCGCGGTCCCGGCGGCACAATTGATAAGGCAAACGGAGTTTTTGGCTGACCCAGCGTGGCGGGAGCCACAAGCAGCAGAGAGTAGCCCCCTCCCTTGTCGCCCCGGGGCGAGGAGGCCGAGGTGGGGGAAGGGGCCGGACCGTCCCTCTGGCCGTGGCCGGGGCAGTGCGGTAGCGGCAGCAGCGGCGGTGTGGCTGATATATCAAAGTTAGAAGATGATCCGAGAGCTGCAGAGGCAGAAGCCGCAGCCGCACACTCACTACTAATCTCCTGTAGTGTCTCTCAGATTAATTTCCATAGCGTGGTGTAACCGGTCACTTCTTCTGCCAACTTTCCTCCATCACTAACTGAGTCCCATAGCTGTTTCCCTATGGCTTCCCAGGTAGCGGCTTCAAATACAAGCCCTGGACTGGGGATAAGTCCTTTCTCTCGGCTCCACTTTAATAAGCCTTCTAAGTTGGACTTGTCATATTTGATCCCTCTCATGGAGAGGATATGTTGGAGGAGTTTCACCACTGCTTGCTCATCTCTAGTAAGCGTGGACCCCATTCCTCCCTGGCCGCCGCCAGAGGCAGATCCCTGGCTACCGCCTCTCACGGAGCCTTAAAGTTACAGCGCGTTGATTCTCTCCTTCAGACACCAGGGCAGCGTCTGGAACAGTTTCGACCAGCTTTCCACCCGTGATTGCACATCACCGAGTCCTCATCAGACTTGTACGAATCTGTGGGTCCCTGCAGAGGGAGCCACATGCGGGAGAGATGGACATGCGGACAACCAGATTGATTAAGCAATGCCAATTTTATTATGGTGAAGCAAGCCTTTTATAATGCAGGTGAAAATCACATGATACAATCACGTGGTTGAATTCTCTCTGATTGGACAGTTAGCTTTGCACATGCTCCTTAAGCTCTCTTCTGATTGAATGAGAACTGCCACATCGACATTGTACAAACTTCTTCCTCCGTCCAAACCCACACCCTGAAGTTGTTTAACTTCCTGGGTTCTTCCTCATTCTTCCAGGGTCATTTCATCACATCCTTGCCAACATTGAGGCTTTACCAGCCTTACTCATATGCAGGACTGCTCACATGCCCATTTCCCCGCAGGAGGTCCTTACAAATCCCCACAATGCACCATCCCACAAAACACCATCCCCCACCCAGATTCCCACCATCCACCATCAACATACACCATCCCACAATCCACTATCCACCATCCACCATCCACCTTCCACGATCAATCATCAACCATCAACCATCCACCATCCCACAATCCACCAACAACCAAACACCTTCACACCATCCAACATCCACCATCCCACAATCCAGCATCCAACATGCAACATCCACGTTCCCACAATTAAACATCAACCATCGACCATCCACCTTCCCACCAACAACCTTCACACCATCCACAATTTACCATCCCACAATCCACCATCCCACAATCCACCATCCACCATCCACCATCCCACAATCAGCAATCCACTATCCACTCTCCGACTTCCTACCATCAACCATCCAACATACACCATACCACAATACACCATACACCATCCTCCATTCAACATCCACCACCCCCCATCCACCTTCCAATATCCCACAACCATCTATCCGCCATCCACCATCCCAATTTCCACCATCCACCATCCAATATGTACCATCCATCATCAATAATCCATCATTTACCATCCAACATCTGACAATCCACGATCCACAATCCAGTTTACCAACATCCACCAATCCACATCCACCATTCAGCATCCCAGGATCCACCATCGCACCATAAAGCAGAGGACATTAATGCACATTCGGGCGGAAATAAAGCACAGAGCCCCAGATTCGCTCTTGCCCAGGAGAGCTTGCAGAGCATTTGGGAAAGGCAGGCAGAGAATTCCCTGCTAGCACCTTCTCTGTGCCTGTTCACATTGCTTCGCAGAATCGCTTTTGTGCAGAAAACAGTAACACTTGTTCAGAACGAAAGAAAGCACAGAGCCCCAGATTTTATGTTGTCCTGGAGAGCTTGCAGAGCATGGGGAAAGGCAGGCAGAGAATTCCCTGCTAGCACCTTCTCTGTGCCTGGGAAGCAGAAGTGTTCACATTGCTTCGCAGAATCACTTTTGTGCAGAAAACACTAACACTTGTTCAGAACAAAAGAAAGCACAGAGCCCCAGATTCTATGTTGTCCTGGAGAGCTTGCAGAGCACTGGGGAAAGGCAGGCAGAGAATTCCCTGCTAGCACCTTCTCTGTGCCTGTTCACATTGCTTCGCAGAATCGCTTTTGTGCAGAAAACAGTAACACTTGTTCAGAACGAAAGAAAGCACAGAGCCCCAGATTTTATGTTGTCCTGGAGAGCTTGCAGAGCACTGGGGAAAGGCAGGCAGAGAATTCCCTGCTAGCACCTTCTCTGTGCCTGGGAAGCAGAAGTGTTCACATTGCTTGGCAGAATCGCTTCTGTGCAGAAAACAGTAACACTTGTTCAGAACGAAAGAAAGCACAGAGCCCCAGATTTTATGTTGTCCTGGAGAGCTTGCAGAGCACTGAGGAAAGGCAGGCAGAGAATTCCCTGCTAGCACCTTCTCTGTGCCTGTTCACATTGCTTCGCATAATCGCTTTTGTGCAGAAAACACTAACAATTGTTCAGAACGAAAGAAAGCACAGAGCCCCAGATTTTACGTTGTCCTGGAGAGCTTGCAGAGCACTGGGGAAAGGCAGGCAGAGAATTCCCTGCTAGCACCTTCTCTGTGCCTGGGAGGCAGAAGTGTTCCCATTGCTTGGCAGAATCGCTTCTGTGCAGAAAACAGTAACACTTGTTCAGAACGAAAGAAAGCACAGAGCCCCAGATTTTATGTTGTCCTGGAGAGCTTGCAGAGCACTGGGGAAAGGCAGGCAGAGAATTCCCTGCTAGCACCTTCTCTGTGCCTGGGAAGCAGAACTGTTCACATTGCTTCGCAGAATCGCTTTTGTGCAGAAAACAGTAACACTTGTTCAGAACGAAAGAAAGCACAGAGCCCCAGATTTTATGTTGTCCTGGAGAGCTTGCAGAGCACTGGAGAAAAACAGGCAGAGAATTCCCTGCTAGCACCTTCTCTGTGCCTGTTCACATTGCTTCGCAGAATCGCTTTTGTGCAGAAAACAGTAACACTTGTTCAGAACGAAAGAAAGCACAGAGCCCCAGATTTTATGTTGTCCTGGAGAGCTTGCAGAGCACTGGGGAAAGGCAGGCAGAGAATTCCCTGCTAGCACCTTCTCTGTGCCTGGGAGGCAGAAGTGTTCACATTGCTTGGCAGAATCGATTCTGTGCAGAAAACAGTAACACTTGTTCAGAACGAAAGAAAGCACAGAGCCCCAGATTTTATGTTGTCCTGGAGAGCTTGCAGAGCACTGGGGAAAGGCAGGCAGAGAATTCCCTGCTAGCACCTTCTCTGTGCCTGTTCACATTGCTTGGCAGAATCGCTTTTGTGCAGAAAACAGTAACACTTGTTCAGAACGAAAGAAAGCACAGAGCCCCAGATTTTATGTTGTCCTGGAGAGCTTGCAGAGCACTGGGGAAAGGCAGGCAGAGAATTCCCTGCTAGCACCTTCTCTGTGCCTGGGAAGCACAAGTGTTCACATTGCTTGGCAGAATCGCTTCTGTGCAGAAAACAGTAACACTTGTTCAGAACGAAAGAAAGCACAGAGCCCCAGATTTTATGTTGTCCTGGAGAGCTTGCAGAGCACTGGGGAAAAGCAGGCAGAGAATTCCCTGCTAGCACCTTCTCTGTGCCTGTTCACATTGCTTCGCAGAATCGCTTTTGTGCAGAAAACAGTAACACTTGTTCAGAACGAAAGAAAGCACAGAGCCCCAGATTTTATGTTGTCCTGGAGAGCTTGCAGAGCACTGGGGAAAGGCAGGCAGAGAATTCCCTGCTAGCACCTTCTCTGTGCCTGTTCACATTGCTTCGCAGAATCGCTTTTGTGCAGAAAACACTAACACTTGTTCAGAACGAAAGAAAGCACAGAGCCCCAGATTTTACGTTGTCCTGGAGAGCTTGCAGAGCACTGGGGAAAGGCAGGCAGAGAATTCCCTGCTAGCACCTTCTCTGTGCCTGGGAGGCAGAAGTGTTCACATTGCTTGGCAGAATCGCTTCTGTGCAGAAAACAGTAACACTTGTTCAGAACGAAAGAAAGCACAGAGCCCCAGATTTTATGTTGTCCTGGAGAGCTTGCAGAGCACTGCGGAAAAGCAGGCAGAGAATTCCCTGCTAGCACCTTCTCTGTGCCTGTTCACATTGCTTGGCAGAATCGCTTTTGTGCAGAAAACAGTAACACTTGTTCAGAACGAAAGAAAGCACAGAGCCCCAGATTTTATGTTGTCCTGGAGAGCTTGCAGAGCACTGGGGAAAGGCAGGCAGAGAATTCCCTGCTAGCACCTTCTCTGTGCCTGGGAAGCAGAACTGTTCACATTGCTTCGCAGAATCGCTTTTGTGCAGAAAACAGTAACACTTGTTCAGAACGAAAGAAAGCACAGAGCCCCAGATTTTATGTTGTCCTGGAGAGCTTGCAGAGCACTGGGGAAAGGCAGGCAGAGAATTCCCTGCTAGCACCTTCTCTGTGCCTGTTCACATTGCTTCGCAGAATCGCTTTTGTGCAGAAAACAGTAACACTTGTTCAGAACGAAAGAAAGCACAGAGCCCCAGATTTTATGTTGTCCTGGAGAGCTTGCAGAGCACTGGGGAAAGGCAGGCAGAGAATTCCCTGCTAGCACCTTCTCTGTGCCTGGGAGGCAGAAGTGTTCACATTGCTTGGCAGAATCGCTTCTGTGCAGAAAACAGTAACACTTGTTCAGAACGAAAGAAAGCACAGAGCCCCAGATTTTATGTTGTCAAGGAGAGCTTGCAGAGCACTGGGGAAAAGCAGGCAGAGAATTCCCTGCTAGCACCTTCTCTGTGCCTGTTCACATTGCTTCGCAGAATCGCTTTTGTGCAGAAAACACTAACACTTGTTCAGAACGAAAGAAAGCACAGAGCCCCAGATTTTATGTTGTCCTGGAGGGTTTGCAGAGCACTGGGGAAAGGCAGGCAGAGAATTCCCTGCTAGCACCTTCTCTGTGCCTGGGAAGCAGAAGTGTTCACATTGCTTCGCAGAATGGCATTTGTGCAGAAAACAGTAACACTTGTTCAGAACGAAAGAAAGCACAGAGCCCCAGATTTTATGTTGTCTTGGAGAGCTTGCAGACCACTGGGGAAAAGCAGGCAGAGAATTCCCTGCTAGCACCTTCTCTGTGCCTGGGAAGCAGAAGTGTTCACATTGCTTGGCAGAATCGGTTTTGTGCAGAAAACAGTAACACTTGTTCAGAACGAAAGAAAGCACAGAGCCCCAGATTTGCTGTTGTCCTGGAGAGCTTGCAGAGCACTGCGGAAAAGCAGGCAGAGAATTCCCTGCTAGCACCTTTTCTGTGCCTGTTCACATTGCTTCGCATAATCGCTTTTGTGCAGAAAACAGTAACACTTGTTCAGAACGAAAGAAAGCACGGAGCCCCAGATTTTATGTTGTCCTGGAGAGCTTGCAGAGCACTGGGGAAAAGCAGGCAGAGAATTCCCTGATAGCACCTTCTCTGTGCCTGTTCACATTCCTTCGCAGAATCGCTTTTGTGCAGAAAACAGTAACACTTGTTCAGAACGAAAGAAAGCACAGAGCCCCAGATTTTATGTTGTCCTGGAGAGCTTGCAGAGCACTGGAGAAAAACAGGCAGAGAATTCCCTGCTAGCACCTTCTCTGTGCCTGTTCACATTGCTTGGCAGAATCGCTTTTGTGCAGAAAACAGTAACACTTGTTCAGAACGAAAGAAAGCACAGAGCCCCAGATTTGCTGTTGTCCTGGAGAGCTTGCAGAACACTGGGGAAAAGCAGGCAGAGAATTCCCTGCTAGCACCTTTTCTGTGCCTGTTCACATTGCTTGGCAGAATCGCTTTTGTGCAGAAAACAGTAACACTTGTTCAGAACGAAAGAAAGCACAGAGCCCCAGATTTTATGTTGTCCTGGAGAGCTTGCAGAGCACTGGGGAAAGGCAGGCAGAGAATTCCCTGCTAGCACCTTCTCTGTGCCTGGGAAGCAGAACTGTTCACATTGCTTGGCAGAATCGCTTTTGTGCAGAAAACAGTAACACTTGTTCAGAACGAAAGAAAGCACAGAGCCCCAGATTTTATGTTGTCCTGGAGAGCTTGCAGAGCACTGGGGAAAGGCAGGCAGAGAATTCCCTGCTAGCACCTTCTCTGTGCCTGTTCACATTGCTTGGCAGAATCGCTTTTGTGCAGAAAACAGTAACACTTGTTTAGAACGAAAGAAAGCACAGAGCCCCAGATTTTATGTTGTCCTGGAGAGCTTGCAGAGCACTGCGGAAAAGCAGGCAGAGAATTCCCTGCTAGCACCTTCTCTGTGCCTGGGAGGCAGAAGTGTTCACATTGCTTGGCAGAATCACTTCTGTGCAGAAAACAGTAACACTTGTTCAGAACGAAAGAAAGCACAGAGCCCCAGATTTTATGTTGTCCTGGAGAGCTTGCAGAGCACTGCGGAAAAGCAGGCAGAGAATTCCCTGCTAGCACCTTCTCTGTGCCTGGGAGGCAGAAGTGTTCACATTGCTTGGCAGAATCGCTTCTGTGCAGAAAACAGTAACACTTGTTCAGAACGAAAGAAAGCACAGAGCCCCAGATTTTATGTTGTCCTGGAGAGCTTGCAGAGCACTGCGGAAAAGCAGGCAGAGAATTCCCTGCTAGCACCTTCTCTGTGCCTGGGAAGCAGAACTGTTCACATTGCTTGGCAGAATCGCTTTTGTGCAGAAAACACTAACACTTGTTCAGAACGAAAGAAAGCACAGAGCCCCAGATTTTATGTTGTCCTGGAGAGCTTGCAGAGCACTGGGGAAAGGCAGGCAGAGAATTCCCTGCTAGCACCTTCTCTGTGCCTGGGAAGCAGAAGTGTTCACATTGCTTGGCAGAATCGGTTTTGTGCAGAAAACAGTAACACTTGTTCAGAACGAAACAAAGCACAGAGCCCCAGATTTTATGTTGTCCTGGAGAGCTTGAAGAGCACTGGGGAAAAGCAGGCAGAGAATTCCCTGCTAGCACCTTTTCTGTGCCTGTTCACATCGCATGGCAGAATCGCTTTTGTGCAGAAAACAGTAACACTTGTTCAGAACGAAAGAAAGCACAGAGCCCCAGATTTTATGTTGTCCTGGAGAGCTTGCAGAGCACTGGAGAAAAGCAGGCAGAGAATTCCCTGATAGCACCTTCTCTGTGCCTGTTCACATTGCTTCGCAGAATCGCTTTTGTGCAGAAAACAGTAACACTTGTTCAGCACGAAAGAAAGCACAGAGCCCCAGATTTGTTGTTGTCCTGGAGAGCTTGCAGAGCACTGGGGAAAGGCAGGCAGAGAATTCCCTGCTAGCACCTTCTCTGTGCCTGGGAAGCAGAAGTGTTCACATTGCTTGGCAGAATCGGTTTTGTGCAGAAAACAGTAACACTTGTTCAGAACGAAAGAAAGCACAGAGCCCCAGATTTTATGTTGTCCTGGAGAGCTTGAAGAGCACTGGGGAAAAGCAGGCAGAGAATTCCCTGCTAGCACCTTCTCTGTGCCTGTTCACATTGCATGGCAGAATCGCTTTTGTGCAGAAAACAGTAACACTTGTTCAGAACGAAAGAAAGCACAGAGCCCCAGATTTTATGTTGTCCTGGAGAGCTTGCAGAGCACTGGATAAAAACAGGCAGAGAATTCCCTGCTAGCACCTTCTCTGTGCCTGTTCACATTGCTTCGCAGAATCGCTTTTGTGCAGAAAACAGTAACACTTGTTCAGAACGAAAGAAAGCACAGAGCCCCAGATTTTATGTTGTCCTGGAGAGCTTGCAGAGCACTGGGGAAAGGCAGGCAGAGAATGCCCTGTTAGCACCTTCTCTGTGCCTGGGAAGCAGAAGGGTTCACATTCCTTCGCAGAATCGCTTTTGTGCAGAAAACAGTAACACTTGTTCAGAACGAAAGAAAGCACAGAGCCCCAGATTTGCTGTTGTCCTGGAGAGCTTGCAGAACACTGGGGAAAAGCAGGCAGAGAATTCCCTGCTAGCACCTTTTCTGTGCCTGTTCACATTGCTTCGCATAATCGCTTTTGTGCAGAAAACAGTAACACTTGTTCAGAACGAAAGAAAGCACAGAGCCCCAGATTTTATGTTGTCCTGGAGAGCTTGCAGAGCACTGGGGAAAAGCAGGCAGAGAATTCCCTGATAGCACCTTCTCTGTGCCTGTTCACATTGCTTCGCATAATCGCTTTTGTGCAGAAAACAGTAACACTTGTTCAGAACGAAAGAAAGCACAGAGCCCCAGATTTGCTGTTGTCCTGGAGAGCTTGCAGAGCACTGGGGAAAGGCAGGCAGAGAATTCCCTGCTAGCACCTTCTCTGTGCCTGGGAAGCAGAACTGTTCACATTGCTTGGCAGAATCGCTTTTGTGCAGAAAACAGTAACACTTGTTCAGAACGAAAGAAAGCACAGAGCCCCAGATTTTATGTTGTCCTGGAGAGCTTGCAGAGCACTGCGGAAAAGCAGGCAGAGAATTCCCTGCTAGCACCTTCTCTGTGCCTGTTCACATTGCTGCGCAGAATCGCTTTTGTGCAGAAAACAGTAACACTTGTTCAGAACGAAAGAAAGCACAGAGCCCCAGATTTTATGTTGTCCTGGAGAGCTTGCAGAGCACTGCGGAAAAGCAGGCAGAGAATTCCCTGCTAGCACCTTCTCTGTGCCTGGGAAGCAGAAGTGTTCACATTGCTTGGCAGAATCGCTTTTGTGCAGAAAACCGTAACACTTGTTCAGAACGAAAGAAAGCACAGAGCCCCAGATTTTATGTTGTCCTGGAGAGCTTGCAGAGCACTGGGGAAAGGCAGGCAGAGAATTCCCTGCTAGCACCTTCTCTGTGCCTGGGAAGCAGAAGTGTTCACATTGCTTGGCAGAATCAGTTTTGTGCAGAAAACAGTAACACTTGTTCAGAACGAAAGAAAGCACAGAGCCCCAGGTTTGCTGTTGTCCTGGAGAGCTTGCAGAGCACTGGGGAAAAGCAGGCAGAGAATTCCCTGCTAGCACCTTCTCTGTGCCTGTTCACATTGCTTCGCAGAATCGCTTTTGTGCAGAAAACAGTAACACTTGTTCAGAACGAAAGAAAGCACAGAGCCCCAGATTTTATGTTGTCCTGGAGAGCTTGCAGAGCACTGGGGAAAGGCAGGCAGAGAATTCCCTGCTAGCACCTTCTCTGTGCCTGGGAAGCAGAAGTGTTCACATTCCTTCGCAGAATCGCTTTTGTGCAGAAAACAGTAACACTTGTTCAGAACGAAAGAAAGCACAGAGCCCCAGATTTGCTGTTGTCCTGGAGAGCTTGCAGAGCACTGCGGAAAAGCAGGCAGAGAATTCCCTGCTAGCACCTTCTCTGAGCCTGTTCACATTGCTTCGCAGAATCGCTTTTGTGCAGAAAACAGTAACACTTGTTCAGAACGAAAGAAAGCACAGAGCCCCAGATTTTATGTTGTCCTGGAGAGCTTGCAGAGCACTGGGGAAAAGCAGGCAGAGAATTCCCTGCTAGCACCTTTTCTGTGCCTGTTCACATTCCTTCGCAGAATCGGTTTTATGCAGAAAACAGTAACACTTGTTCAGAACGAAAGAAAGCACAGAGCCCCAGATTTTATGTTGTCCTGGAGAGCTTGCAGAGCACTGGGGAAAGGCAGGCAGAGAATTCCCTGCTAGCACCTTCTCTGTGCCTGGGAAGCAGAAGTGTTCACATTGCTTCGCAGAATCGCTTTTGTGCAGAAAACAGTAACACTTGTTCAGAACGAAACAAAGCACAGAGCCCCAGATTTTATGTTGTCCTGGAGAGCTTGCAGAGCACTGGGGAAAAGCAGGCAGAGAATTCCCTGCTAGCACCTTCTCTGTGCCTGGGAAGCAGAACTGTTCACATTGCTTCGCAGAATCGCTTTTGTGCAGAAAACAGTAACACTTGTTCAGAACGAAAGAAAGCACAGAGCCCCAGATTTTATGTTGTCCTGGAGAGCTTGCAGAGCACTGGGGAAAAGCAGGCAGAGAATTCCCTGATAGCACCTTCTCTGTGCCTGTTCACATTGCTTCGCATAATCGCTTTTGTGCAGAAAACACTAACACTTGTTCAGAACGAAAGAAAGCACAGAGCCCCAGATTTTATGTTGTCCTGGAGAGCTTGCAGAGCACTGGGGAAAGGCAGGCAGAGAATTCCCTGCTAGCACCTTCTCTGTGCCTGGGAAGCAGAAATGTTCACATTGCTTGGCAGAATCGCTTTTGTGCAGAAAACAGTAACACTTGTTCAGAACGAAAGAAAGCACAGAGCCCCAGATTTGCTGTTGTCCTGGAGAGCTTGCAGAGCACTGGGGAAAGGCAGGCAGAGAATTCCCTGCTAGCACCTTCT
Source organism: Strix uralensis (assembly GCF_047716275.1). NCBI lineage: Eukaryota > Metazoa > Chordata > Aves > Strigiformes > Strigidae > Strix > Strix uralensis. Next base: position 34,669 of record NW_027436815.1, read on the forward strand.
CTGTGCCTGGGAAGCAGAACTGTTCACATTGCTTGGCAGAATCGCTTTTGTGCAGAAAACAGTAACACTTGTTCAGAACGAAAGAAAGCACAGAGCCCCAGATTTTATGTTGTCCTGGAGAGCTTGCAGAGCACTGGGGAAAGGCAGGCAGAGAATTCCCTGCTAGCACCTTCTCTGTGCCTGTTCACATTGCTTCGCAGAATCGCTTTTGTGCAGAAAACAGTAACACTTGTTCAGAACGAAAGAAAGCACAGAGCCCCAGATTTTATGTTGTCCTGGAGAGCTTGCAGAGCACTGCAGAAAAGCAGGCAGAGAATTCCCTGCTAGCACCTTCTCTGTGCCTGTTCACATTGCTGCGCAGAATCGCTTTTGTGCAGAAAACACTAACACTTGTTCAGAACGAAAGAAAGCACAGAGCCCCAGATTTTATGTTGTCCTGGAGGGCTTGCAGAGCACTGGGGAAAGGCAGGCAGAGAATTCCCTGCTAGCACCTTCTCTGTGCCTGGGAGGCAGAAGTGTTCACATTGCTTGGCAGAATCACTTCTGTGCAGAAAACAGTAACACTTGTTCAGAACGAAAGAAAGCACAGAGCCCCAGATTTTATGTTGTCCTGGAGAGCTTGCAGAGCACTGCGGAAAAGCAGGCAGAGAATTCCCTGCTAGCACCTTCTCTGTGCCTGGGAAGCAGAAGTGTTCACATTGCTTGGCAGAATCGCTTTTGTGCAGAAAACAGTAACACTTGTTCAGAACGAAAGAAAGCACAGAGCCCCAGATTTGCTGTTGTCCTGGAGAGCTTGCAGAGTACTGGGGAAAGGCAGGCAGAGAATTCCCTGCTAGCACCTTCTCTGTGCCTGGGAAGCAGAAGTGTTCACATTGCTTGGCAGAATCGCTTTTGTGCAGAAAACCGTAACACTTGTTCAGAACGAAAGAAAGCACAGAGCCCCAGATTTTATGTTGTCCTGGAGAGCTTGCAGAGCACTGGGGAAAGGCAGGCAGAGAATTCCCTGCTAGCACCTTCTCTGTGCCTGGGAAGCAGAAGTGTTCACATTGCTTGGCAGAATCGGTTTTGTGCAGAAAACAGTAACACTTGTTCAGAACGAAAGAAAGCACAGAGCCCCAGATTTGCTGTTGTCCTGGAGAGCTTGCAGAGTACTGGGGAAAGGCAGGCAGAGAATGCCCTGTTAGCACCTTCTCTGTGCCTGGGAAGCAGAAGGGTTCACATTCCTTCGCAGAATCGCTTTTGTGCAGAAAACAGTAACACTTGTTCAGAACGAAAGAAAGCACAGAGCCCCAGATTTGCTGTTGTCCTGGAGAGCTTGCAGAACACTGGGGAAAAGCAGGCAGAGAATTCCCTGCTAGCACCTTTTCTGTGCCTGTTCACATTGCTTCGCATAATCGCTTTTGTGCAGAAAACAGTAACACTTGTTCAGAACGAAAGAAAGCACAGAGCCCCAGATTTTATGTTGTCCTGGAGAGCTTGCAGAGCACTGGGGAAAAGCAGGCAGAGAATTCCCTGATAGCACCTTCTCTGTGCCTGTTCACATTGCTTCGCATAATCGCTTTTGTGCAGAAAACAGTAACACTTGTTCAGAACGAAAGAAAGCACAGAGCCCCAGATTTTATGTTGTCCTGGAGGGCTTGCAGAGCACTGGGGAAAGGCAGGCAGAGAATTCCCTGCTAGCACCTTCTCTGTGCCTGGGAGGCAGAAGTGTTCACATTGCTTGGCAGAATCACTTCTGTGCAGAAAACAGTAACACTTGTTCAGAACGAAAGAAAGCACAGAGCCCCAGATTTTATGTTGTCCTGGAGAGCTTGCAGAGCACTGCGGAAAAGCAGGCAGAGAATTCCCTGCTAGCACCTTCTCTGTGCCTGGGAAGCAGAACTGTTCACATTGCTTCGCATAATCGCTTTTGTGCAGAAAACAGTAACACTTGTTCAGAACGAAAGAAAGCACAGAGCCCCAGATTTTATGTTGTCCTGGAGAGCTTGCAGAGCACTGGGGAAAAGCAGGCAGAGAATTCCCTGATAGCACCTTCTCTGTGCCTGTTCACATTGCTTCGCATAATCGCTTTTGTGCAGAAAACAGTAACACTTGTTCAGAACGAAAGAAAGCACAGAGCCCCAGATTTGCTGTTGTCCTGGAGAGCTTGCAGAGCACTGGGGAAAGGCAGGCAGAGAATTCCCTGCTAGCACCTTCTCTGTGCCTGGGAAGCAGAACTGTTCACATTGCTTGGCAGAATCGCTTTTGTGCAGAAAACAGTAACACTTGTTCAGAACGAAAGAAAGCACAGAGCCCCAGATTTTATGTTGTCCTGGAGAGCTTGCAGAGCACTGCGGAAAAGCAGGCAGAGAATTCCCTGCTAGCACCTTCTCTGTGCCTGTTCACATTGCTGCGCAGAATCGCTTTTGTGCAGAAAACAGTAACACTTGTTCAGAACGAAAGAAAGCACAGAGCCCCAGATTTTATGTTGTCCTGGAGAGCTTGCAGAGCACTGCGGAAAAGCAGGCAGAGAATTCCCTGCTAGCACCTTCTCTGTGCCTGGGAAGCAGAAGTGTTCACATTGCTTGGCAGAATCGCTTTTGTGCAGAAAACAGTAACACTTGTTCAGAACGAAAGAAAGCACAGAGCCCCAGGTTTGCTGTTGTCCTGGAGAGCTTGCAGAGCACTGCGGAAAAGCAGGCAGAGAATTCCCTGCTAGCACCTTCTCTGAGCCTGTTCACATTGCTTCGCAGAATCGCTTTTGTGCAGAAAACAGTAACACTTGTTCAGAACGAAAGAAAGCACAGAGCCCCAGATTTTATGTTGTCCTGGAGAGCTTGCAGAGCACTGGGGAAAAGCAGGCAGAGAATTCCCTGCTAGCACCTTTTCTGTGCCTGTTCACATTCCTTCGCAGAATCGGTTTTATGCAGAAAACAGTAACACTTGTTCAGAACGAAAGAAAGCACAGAGCCCCAGATTTTATGTTGTCCTGGAGAGCTTGCAGAGCACTGGGGAAAGGCAGGCAGAGAATTCCCTGCTAGCACCTTCTCTGTGCCTGGGAAGCAGAAGTGTTCACATTGCTTCGCAGAATCGCTTTTGTGCAGAAAACAGTAACACTTGTTCAGAACGAAACAAAGCACAGAGCCCCAGATTTTATGTTGTCCTGGAGAGCTTGCAGAGCACTGGGGAAAGGCAGGCAGAGAATTCCCTGCTAGCACCTTCTCTGTGCCTGGGAAGCAGAACTGTTCACATTGCTTCGCAGAATCGCTTTTGTGCAGAAAACAGTAACACTTGTTCAGAACGAAAGAAAGCACAGAGCCCCAGATTTTATGTTGTCCTGGAGAGCTTGCAGAGCACTGGGGAAAAGCAGGCAGAGAATTCCCTGATAGCACCTTCTCTGTGCCTGTTCACATTGCTTCGCATAATCGCTTTTGTGCAGAAAACACTAACACTTGTTCAGAACGAAAGAAAGCACAGAGCCCCAGATTTGCTGTTGTCCTGGAGAGCTTGCAGAGCACTGGGGAAAGGCAGGCAGAGAATTCCCTGCTAGCACCTTCTCTGTGCCTGGGAAGCAGAAATGTTCACATTGCTTGGCAGAATCGCTTTTGTGCAGAAAACAGTAACACTTGTTCAGAACGAAAGAAAGCACAGAGCCCCAGATTTGCTGTTGTCCTGGAGAGCTTGCAGAGCACTGGGGAAAGGCAGGCAGAGAATTCCCTGCTAGCACCTTCTCTGTGCCTGGGAAGCAGAACTGTTCACATTGCTTGGCAGAATCGCTTTTGTGCAGAAAACAGTAACACTTGTTCAGAACGAAAGAAAGCACAGAGCCCCAGATTTTATGTTGTCCTGGAGAGCTTGCAGAGCACTGGGGAAAGGCAGGCAGAGAATTCCCTGCTAGCACCTTCTCTGTGCCTGTTCACATTGCTTCGCAGAATCGCTTTTGTGCAGAAAACAGTAACACTTGTTCAGAACGAAAGAAAGCACAGAGCCCCAGATTTTATGTTGTCCTGGAGAGCTTGCAGAGCACTGCAGAAAAGCAGGCAGAGAATTCCCTGCTAGCACCTTCTCTGTGCCTGTTCACATTGCTGCGCAGAATCGCTTTTGTGCAGAAAACACTAACACTTGTTCAGAACGAAAGAAAGCACAGAGCCCCAGATTTTATGTTGTCCTGGAGGGCTTGCAGAGCACTGGGGAAAGGCAGGCAGAGAATTCCCTGCTAGCACCTTCTCTGTGCCTGGGAGGCAGAAGTGTTCACATTGCTTGGCAGAATCACTTCTGTGCAGAAAACAGTAACACTTGTTCAGAACGAAAGAAAGCACAGAGCCCCAGATTTTATGTTGTCCTGGAGAGCTTGCAGAGCACTGCGGAAAAGCAGGCAGAGAATTCCCTGCTAGCACCTTCTCTGTGCCTGGGAAGCAGAAGTGTTCACATTGCTTGGCAGAATCGCTTTTGTGCAGAAAACAGTAACACTTGTTCAGAACGAAAGAAAGCACAGAGCCCCAGATTTGCTGTTGTCCTGGAGAGCTTGCAGAGTACTGGGGAAAGGCAGGCAGAGAATTCCCTGCTAGCACCTTCTCTGTGCCTGGGAAGCAGAAGTGTTCACATTGCTTGGCAGAATCGCTTTTGTGCAGAAAACCGTAACACTTGTTCAGAACGAAAGAAAGCACAGAGCCCCAGATTTTATGTTGTCCTGGAGAGCTTGCAGAGCACTGGGGAAAGGCAGGCAGAGAATTCCCTGCTAGCACCTTCTCTGTGCCTGGGAAGCAGAACTGTTCACATTGCTTGGCAGAATCGGTTTTGTGCAGAAAACAGTAACACTTGTTTAGAACGAAAGAAAGCACAGAGCCCCAGATTTGCTGTTGTCCTGGAGAGCTTGCAGAGTACTGGGGAAAGGCAGGCAGAGAATTCCCTGCTAGCACCTTCTCTGTGCCTGGGAAGCAGAACTGTTCACATTGCTTGGCAGAATCAGTTTTGTGCAGAAAACAGTAACACTTGTTCAGAACGAAAGAAAGCACAGAGCCCCAGGTTTGCTGTTGTCCTGGAGAGCTTGCAGAGCACTGGGGAAAAGCAGGCAGAGAATTCCCTGCTAGCACCTTCTCTGTGCCTGTTCACATTGCTTCGCAGAATCGCTTTTGTGCAGAAAACAGTAACACTTGTTCAGAACGAAAGAAAGCACAGAGCCCCAGATTTTATGTTGTCCTGGAGAGCTTGCAGAGCACTGGGGAAAGGCAGGCAGAGAATTCCCTGCTAGCACCTTCTCTGTGCCTGGGAAGCACAAGTGTTCACATTGCTTCGCAGAATCGCTTTTGTGCAGAAAACAGTAACACTTGTTCAGAACGAAAGAAAGCACAGAGCCCCAGATTTGCTGTTGTCCTGGAGAGCTTGCAGAGCACTGCGGAAAAGCAGGCAGAGAATTCCCTGCTAGCACCTTCTCTGAGCCTGTTCACATTGCTTCGCATAATCGCTTTTGTGCAGAAAACAGTAACACTTGTTCAGAACGAAAGAAAGCACAGAGCCCCAGATTTTATGTTGTCCTGGAGAGCTTGCAGAGCACTGGGGAAAGGCAGGCAGAGAATTCCCTGCTAGCACCTTCTCTGTGCCTGGGAAGCAGAAGTGTTCACATTGCTTCGCAGAATCGCTTTTGTGCAGAAAACACTAACACTTGTTCAGAACGAAACAAAGCACAGAGCCCCAGATTTTATGTTGTCCTGGAGAGCTTGCAGAGCACTGGGGAAAGGCAGGCAGAGAATTCCCTGCTAGCACCTTCTCTGTGCCTGGGAAGCAGAACTGTTCACATTGCTTCGCAGAATCGCTTTTGTGCAGAAAACAGTAACACTTGTTCAGAACGAAAGAAAGCACAGAGCCCCAGATTTTATGTTGTCCTGGAGAGCTTGCAGAGCACTGGGGAAAAGCAGGCAGAGAATTCCCTGATAGCACCTTCTCTGTGCCTGTTCACATTGCTTCGCATAATCGCTTTTGTGCAGAAAACACTAACACTTGTTCAGAACGAAAGAAAGCACAGAGCCCCAGATTTGCTGTTGTCCTGGAGAGCTTGCAGAGCACTGGGGAAAGGCAGGCAGAGAATTCCCTGCTAGCACCTTCTCTGTGCCTGGGAAGCAGAAATGTTCACATTGCTTGGCAGAATCGCTTTTGTGCAGAAAACAGTAACACTTGTTCAGAACGAAAGAAAGCACAGAGCCCCAGATTTGCTGTTGTCCTGGAGAGCTTGCAGAGCACTGGGGAAAGGCAGGCAGAGAATTCCCTGCTAGCACCTTCTCTGTGCCTGGGAAGCAGAACTGTTCACATTGCTTGGCAGAATCGCTTTTGTGCAGAAAACAGTAACACTTGTTCAGAACGAAAGAAAGCACAGAGCCCCAGATTTTATGTTGTCCTGGAGAGCTTGCAGAGCACTGGGGAAAGGCAGGCAGAGAATTCCCTGCTAGCACCTTCTCTGTGCCTGTTCACATTGCTTCGCAGAATCGCTTTTGTGCAGAAAACAGTAACACTTGTTCAGAACGAAAGAAAGCACAGAGCCCCAGATTTTATGTTGTCCTGGAGAGCTTGCAGAGCACTGCAGAAAAGCAGGCAGAGAATTCCCTGCTAGCACCTTCTCTGTGCCTGTTCACATTGCTGCGCAGAATCGCTTTTGTGCAGAAAACACTAACACTTGTTCAGAACGAAAGAAAGCACAGAGCCCCAGATTTTATGTTGTCCTGGAGAGCTTGCAGAGCACTGCGGAAAAGCAGGCAGAGAATTCCCTGCTAGCACCTTCTCTGTGCCTGGGAAGCAGAAGTGTTCACATTGCTTGGCAGAATCGCTTTTGTGCAGAAAACAGTAACACTTGTTCAGAACGAAAGAAAGCACAGAGCCCCAGATTTGCTGTTGTCCTGGAGAGCTTGCAGAGTACTGGGGAAAGGCAGGCAGAGAATTCCCTGCTAGCACCTTCTCTGTGCCTGGGAAGCAGAAGTGTTCACATTGCTTGGCAGAATCGCTTTTGTGCAGAAAACCGTAACACTTGTTCAGAACGAAAGAAAGCACAGAGCCCCAGATTTTATGTTGTCCTGGAGAGCTTGCAGAGCACTGGGGAAAGGCAGGCAGAGAATTCCCTGCTAGCACCTTCTCTGTGCCTGGGAAGCAGAACTGTTCACATTGCTTGGCAGAATCGGTTTTGTGCAGAAAACAGTAACACTTGTTCAGAACGAAAGAAAGCACAGAGCCCCAGATTTGCTGTTGTCCTGGAGAGCTTGCAGAGTACTGGGGAAAGGCAGGCAGAGAATTCCCTGCTAGCACCTTCTCTGTGCCTGGGAAGCAGAACTGTTCACATTGCTTGGCAGAATCAGTTTTGTGCAGAAAACAGTAACACTTGTTCAGAACGAAAGAAAGCACAGAGCCCCAGGTTTGCTGTTGTCCTGGAGAGCTTGCAGAGCACTGGGGAAAAGCAGGCAGAGAATTCCCTGCTAGCACCTTCTCTGTGCCTGTTCACATTGCTTCGCAGAATCGCTTTTGTGCAGAAAACAGTAACACTTGTTCAGAACGAAAGAAAGCACAGAGCCCCAGATTTTATGTTGTCCTGGAGAGCTTGCAGAGCACTGGGGAAAGGCAGGCAGAGAATTCCCTGCTAGCACCTTCTCTGTGCCTGGGAAGCACAAGTGTTCACATTGCTTCGCAGAATCGCTTTTGTGCAGAAAACAGTAACACTTGTTCAGAACGAAAGAAAGCACAGAGCCCCAGATTTGCTGTTGTCCTGGAGAGCTTGCAGAGCACTGCGGAAAAGCAGGCAGAGAATTCCCTGCTAGCACCTTCTCTGAGCCTGTTCACATTGCTTCGCATAATCGCTTTTGTGCAGAAAACAGTAACACTTGTTCAGAACGAAAGAAAGCACAGAGCCCCAGATTTTATGTTGTCCTGGAGAGCTTGCAGAGCACTGCGGAAAAGCAGGCAGAGAATTCCCTGCTAGCACCTTTTCTGTGCCTGTTCACATTCCTTCGCAGAATCGGTTTTATGCAGAAAACAGTAACACTTGTTCAGAACGAAAGAAAGCACAGAGCCCCAGATTTTATGTTGTCCTGGAGAGCTTGCAGAGCACTGGGGAAAGGCAGGCAGAGAATTCCCTGCTAGCACCTTCTCTGTGCCTGGGAAGCAGAAGTGTTCACATTGCTTCGCAGAATCGCTTTTGTGCAGAAAACAGTAACACTTGTTCAGAACGAAACAAAGCACAGAGCCCCAGATTTTATGTTGTCCTGGAGAGCTTGCAGAGCACTGGGGAAAAGCAGGCAGAGAATTCCCTGATAGCACCTTCTCTGTGCCTGTTCACATTGCTTCGCATAATCGCTTTTGTGCAGAAAACACTAACACTTGTTCAGAACGAAAGAAAGCACAGAGCCCCAGATTTTATGTTGTCCTGGAGAGCTTGCAGAGCACTGGGGAAAGGCAGGCAGAGAATTCCCTGCTAGCACCTTCTCTGTGCCTGGGAAGCAGAAATGTTCACATTGCTTCGCAGAATCGCTTTTGTGCAGAAAACAGTAACACTTGTTCAGAACGAAAGAAAGCACAGAGCCCCAGATTTGCTGTTGTCCTGGAGAGCTTGCAGAGCACTGGGGAAAGGCAGGCAGAGAATTCCCTGCTAGCACCTTCTCTGTGCCTGGGAAGCAGAAGTGTTCACATTGCTTGGCAGAATCGCTTTTGTGCAGAAAACAGTAACACTTGTTCAGAACGAAAGAAAGCACAGAGCCCCAGATTTTATGTTGTCCTGGAGAGCTTGCAGAGCACTGGGGAAAGGCAGGCAGAGAATTCCCTGCTAGCACCTTCTCTGTGCCTGTTCACATTGCTTCGCAGAATCGCTTTTGTGCAGAAAACAGTAACACTTGTTCAGAACGAAAGAAAGCACAGAGCCCCAGATTTTATGTTGTCCTGGAGAGCTTGCAGAGCACTGCGGAAAAGCAGGCAGAGAATTCCCTGCTAGCACCTTCTCTGTGCCTGTTCACATTGCTGCGCAGAATCGCTTTTGTGCAGAAAACACTAACACTTGTTCAGAACGAAAGAAAGCACAGAGCCCCAGATTTTATGTTGTCCTGGAGGGCTTGCAGAGCACTGGGGAAAGGCAGGCAGAGAATTCCCTGCTAGCACCTTCTCTGTGCCTGGGAGGCAGAAGTGTTCACATTGCTTGGCAGAATCACTTCTGTGCAGAAAACAGTAACACTTGTTCAGAACGAAAGAAAGCACAGAGCCCCAGATTTTATGTTGTCCTGGAGAGCTTGCAGAGCACTGCGGAAAAGCAGGCAGAGAATTCCCTGCTAGCACCTTCTCTGTGCCTGGGAAGCAGAAGTGTTCACATTGCTTGGCAGAATCGCTTTTGTGCAGAAAACAGTAACACTTGTTCAGAACGAAGGAAAGCACAGAGCCCCGGATTTTATGTTGTCCTGGAGAGCTTGCAGAGCACTGGGGAAAGGCAGGCAGAGAATTCCCTGCTAGCACCTTCTCTGTGCCTGTTCACATTGCTTCGCAGAATCGCTTTTGTGCAGAAAACAGTAACACTTGTTCAGAACGAAAGAAAGCACAGAGCCCCAGATTTTATGTTGTCCTGGAGAGCTTGCAGAGCACTGCGGAAAAGCAGGCAGAGAATTCCCTGCTAGCACCTTCTCTGTGCCTGGGAAGCAGAAGTGTTCACATTGCTTGGCAGAATCGCTTTTGTGCAGAAAACCGTAAGACTTGTTCAGAACGAAAGAAAGCACAGAGCCCCAGATTTTATGTTGTCCTGGAGAGCTTGCAGAGCACTGGGGAAAGGCAGGCAGAGAATTCCCTGCTAGCACCTTCTCTGTGCCTGGGAAGCAGAACTGTTCACATTGCTTGGCAGAATCGGTTTTGTGCAGAAAACAGTAACACTTGTTCAGAACGAAAGAAAGCACAGAGCCCCAGATTTGCTGTTGTCCTGGAGAGCTTGCAGAGTACTGGGGAAAGGCAGGCAGAGAATTCCCTGCTAGCACCTTCTCTGTGCCTGGGAAGCAGAAGTGTTCACATTGCTTCGCAGAATCGCTTTTGTGCAGAAAACAGTAACACTTGTTCAGAACGAAAGAAAGCACAGAGCCCCAGGTTTGATGTTGTCCTGGAGAGCTTGCAGAGCACTGCGGAAAAGCAGGCAGAGAATTCCCTGCTAGCACCTTCTCTGTGCCTGTTCACATTGCTTCGCAGAATCGCTTTTGTGCAGAAAACAGTAACACTTGTTCAGAACGAAAGAAAGCACAGAGCCCCAGATTTTATGTTGTCCTGGAGAGCTTGCAGAGCACTGCAGAAAAGCAGGCAGAGAATTCCCTGATAGCACCTTCTCTGTGCCTGTTCACATTGCTTCGCATAATCGCTTTTGTGCAGAAAACAGTAACACTTGTTCAGAACGAAAGAAAGCACAGAGCCCCAGATTTTATGTTGTCCTGGAGAGCTTGCAGAGCACTGGGGAAAGGCAGGCAGAGAATTCCCTGCTAGCACCTTCTCTGTGCCTGGGAAGCAGAAATGTTCACATTGCTTGGCAGAATCGCTTTTGTGCAGAAAACAGTAACACTTGTTCAGAACGAAAGAAAGCACAGAGCCCCAGATTTGCTGTTGTCCTGGAGAGCTTGCAGAGCACTGGGGAAAGGCAGGCAGAGAATTCCCTGCTAGCACCTTCTCTGTGCCTGGGAAGCAGAAGTGTTCACATTGCTTCGCAGAATCGCTTTTGTGCAGAAAACAGTAACACTTGTTCAGAACGAAAGAAAGCACAGAGCCCCAGATTTGCTGTTGTCCTGGAGAGCTTGCAGAACACTGGGGAAAAGCAGGCAGAGAATTCCCTGCTAGCACCTTCTCTGTGCCTGTTCACATTGCTTCGCAGAATCGCTTTTGTGCAGAAAACAGTAACACTTGTTCAGAACGAAAGAAAGCACAGAGCCCCAGATTTTATGTTGTCCTGGAGAGCTTGCAGAGCACTGCGGAAAAGCAGGCAGAGAATTCCCTGCTAGCACCTTCTCTGTGCCTGTTCACATTGCTTCGCAGAATCGCTTTTGTGCAGAAAACAGTAACACTTGTTCAGAACGAAAGAAAGCACAGAGCCCCAGATTTTATGTTGTCCTGGAGAGCTTGCAGAGCACTGCGGAAAAGCAGGCAGAGAATTCCCTGCTAGCACCTTCTCTGTGCCTGTTCACATTGCTGCGCAGAATCGCTTTTGTGCAGAAAACACTAACACTTGTTCAGAACGAAAGAAAGCACAGAGCCCCAGATTTTATGTTGTCCTGGAGGGCTTGCAGAGCACTGGGGAAAGGCAGGCAGAGAATTCCCTGCTAGCACCTTCTCTGTGCCTGGGAGGCAGAAGTGTTCACATTGCTTGGCAGAATCACTTCTGTGCAGAAAACAGTAACACTTGTTCAGAACGAAAGAAAGCACAGAGCCCCAGATTTTATGTTGTCCTGGAGAGCTTGCAGAGCACTGCGGAAAAGCAGGCAGAGAATTCCCTGCTAGCACCTTCTCTGTGCCTGGGAAGCAGAAGTGTTCACATTGCTTGGCAGAATCGCTTTTGTGCAGAAAACCGTAACACTTGTTCAGAACGAAAGAAAGCACAGAGCCCCAGATTTTATGTTGTCCTGGAGAGCTTGCAGAGCACTGGGGAAAGGCAGGCAGAGAATTCCCTGCTAGCACCTTCTCTGTGCCTGGGAAGCAGAACTGTTCACATTGCTTGGCAGAATCGGTTTTGTGCAGAAAACAGTAACACTTGTTCAGAACGAAAGAAAGCACAGAGCCCCAGATTTGCTGTTGTCCTGGAGAGCTTGCAGAGTACTGGGGAAAGGCAGGCAGAGAATTCCCTGCTAGCACCTTCTCTGTGCCTGGGAAGCAGAAGTGTTCACATTGCTTGGCAGAATCAGTTTTGTGCAGAAAACAGTAACACTTGTTCAGAACGAAAGAAAGCACAGAGCCCCAGGTTTGCTGTTGTCCTGGAGAGCTTGCAGAGCACTGCGGAAAAGCAGGCAGAGAATTCCCTGCTAGCACCTTCTCTGTGCCTGTTCACATTGCTTCGCAGAATCGCTTTTGTGCAGAAAACAGTAACACTTGTTCAGAACGAAAGAAAGCACAGAGCCCCAGATTTTATGTTGTCCTGGAGAGCTTGCAGAGCACTGGGGAAAGGCAGGCAGAGAATTCCCTGCTAGCACCTTCTCTGTGCCTGGGAAGCAGAAGTGTTCACATTCCTTCGCAGAATCGCTTTTGTGCAGAAAACAGTAACACTTGTTCAGAACGAAAGAAAGCACAGAGCCCCGGATTTGCTGTTGTCCTGGAGAGCTTGCAGAGCACTGGGGAAAGGCAGGCAGAGAATTCCCTGCTAGCACCTTCTCTGTGCCTGGGAAGCAGAAATGTTCACATTGCTTGGCAGAATCGCTTTTGTGCAGAAAACAGTAACACTTGTTCAGAACGAAAGAAAGCACAGAGCCCCAGATTTGCTGTTGTCCTGGAGAGCTTGCAGAGCACTGGGGAAAGGCAGGCAGAGAATTCCCTGCTAGCACCTTCTCTGTGCCTGGGAAGCAGAAGTGTTCACATTGCTTGGCAGAATCGCTTTTGTGCAGAAAACAGTAACACTTGTTCAGAACGAAAGAAAGCACAGAGCCCCAGATTTTATGTTGTCCTGGAGAGCTTGCAGAGCACTGGGGAAAGGCAGGCAGAGAATTCCCTGCTAGCACCTTCTCTGTGCCTGTTCACATTGCTTCGCAGAATCGCTTTTGTGCAGAAAACAGTAACACTTGTTCAGAACGAAAGAAAGCACAGAGCCCCAGATTTTATGTTGTCCTGGAGAGCTTGCAGAGCACTGCGGAAAAGCAGGCAGAGAATTCCCTGCTAGCACCTTCTCTGTGCCTGTTCACATTGCTGCGCAGAATCGCTTTTGTGCAGAAAACACTAACACTTGTTCAGAACGAAGGAAAGCACAGAGCCCCAGATTTTATGTTGTCCTGGAGGGCTTGCAGAGCACTGGGGAAAGGCAGGCAGAGAATTCCCTGCTAGCACCTTCTCTGTGCCTGGGAGGCAGAAGTGTTCACATTGCTTGGCAGAATCACTTCTGTGCAGAAAACAGTAACACTTGTTCAGAACGAAAGAAAGCACAGAGCCCCAGATTTTATGTTGTCCTGGAGAGCTTGCAGAGCACTGCGGAAAAGCAGGCAGAGAATTCCCTGCTAGCACCTTCTCTGTGCCTGGGAAGCAGAAGTGTTCACATTGCTTGGCAGAATCGCTTTTGTGCAGAAAACAGTAACACTTGTTCAGAACGAAGGAAAGCACAGAGCCCCAGATTTTATGTTGTCCTGGAGAGCTTGCAGAGCACTGGGGAAAGGCAGGCAGAGAATTCCCTGCTAGCACCTTCTCTGTGCTTGTTCACATTGCTTCGCAGAATCGCTTTTGTGCAGAAAACAGTAACACTTGTTCAGAACGAAAGAAAGCACAGAGCCCCAGATTTTATGTTGTCCTGGAGAGCTTGCAGAGCACTGCGGAAAAGCAGGCAGAGAATTCCCTGCTAGCACCTTCTCTGTGCCTGGGAAGCAGAAGTGTTCACATTGCTTGGCAGAATCGCTTTTGTGCAGAAAACAGTAACACTTGTTCAGAACGAAAGAAAGCACAGAGCCCCAGATTTTATGTTGTCCTGGAGAGCTTGCAGAGCACTGGGGAAAGGCAGGCAGAGAATTCCCTGCTAGCACCTTCTCTGTGCCTGGGAAGCAGAACTGTTCACATTGCTTGGCAGAATCGGTTTTGTGCAGAAAACAGTAACACTTGTTCAGAACGAAAGAAAGCACAGAGCCCCAGATTTGCTGTTGTCCTGGAGAGCTTGCAGAGTACTGGGGAAAGGCAGGCAGAGAATTCCCTGCTAGCACCTTCTCTGTGCCTGGGAAGCAGAAGTGTTCACATTGCTTCGCAGAATCGCTTTTGTGCAGAAAACAGTAACACTTGTTCAGAACGAAAGAAAGCACAGAGCCCCAGGTTTGATGTTGTCCTGGAGAGCTTGCAGAGCACTGCGGAAAAGCAGGCAGAGAATTCCCTGCTAGCACCTTCTCTGTGCCTGTTCACATTGCTTCGCAGAATCGCTTTTGTGCAGAAAACAGTAACACTTGTTCAGAACGAAAGAAAGCACAGAGCCCCAGATTTTATGTTGTCCTGGAGAGCTTGCAGAGCACTGCAGAAAAGCAGGCAGAGAATTCCCTGATAGCACCTTCTCTGTGCCTGTTCACATTGCTTGGCAGAATCGGTTTTGTGCAGAAAACAGTAACACTTGTTCAGAACGAAAGAAAGCACAGAGCCCCAGATTTTATGTTGTCCTGGAGAGCTTGCAGAGCACTGGGGAAAGGCAGGCAGAGAATTCCCTGCTAGCACCTTCTCTGTGCCTGGGAAGCAGAAATGTTCACATTGCTTGGCAGAATCGCTTTTGTGCAGAAAACAGTAACACTTGTTCAGAACGAAAGAAAGCACAGAGCCCCAGATTTGCTGTTGTCCTGGAGAGCTTGCAGAGCACTGGGGAAAGGCAGGCAGAGAATTCCCTGCTAGCACCTTCTCTGTGCCTGGGAAGCAGAAGTGTTCACATTGCTTGGCAGAATCGCTTTTGTGCAGAAAACAGTAACACTTGTTCAGAACGAAAGAAAGCACAGAGCCTCAGATTTTATGTTGTCCTGGAGAGCTTGCAGAGCACTGGGGAAAGGCAGGCAGAGAATTCCCTGCTAGCACCTTCTCTGTGCCTGTTCACATTGCTTCGCAGAATCGCTTTTGTGCAGAAAACAGTAACACTTGTTCAGAACGAAAGAAAGCACAGAGCCCCAGATTTTATGTTGTCCTGGAGAGCTTGCAGAGCACTGCGGAAAAGCAGGCAGAGAATTCCCTGCTAGCACCTTCTCTGTGCCTGTTCACATTGCTGCGCAGAATCGCTTTTGTGCAGAAAACACTAACACTTGTTCAGAACGAAGGAAAGCACAGAGCCCCAGATTTTATGTTGTCCTGGAGGGCTTGCAGAGCACTGGGGAAAGGCAGGCAGAGAATTCCCTGCTAGCACCTTCTCTGTGCCTGGGAGGCAGAAGTGTTCACATTGCTTGGCAGAATCACTTCTGTGCAGAAAACAGTAACACTTGTTCAGAACGAAAGAAAGCACAGAGCCCCAGATTTTATGTTGTCCTGGAGAGCTTGCAGAGCACTGCGGAAAAGCAGGCAGAGAATTCCCTGCTAGCACCTTCTCTGTGCCTGGGAAGCAGAAGTGTTCACATTGCTTGGCAGAATCGCTTTTGTGCAGAAAACAGTAACACTTGTTCAGAACGAAGGAAAGCACAGAGCCCCAGATTTTATGTTGTCCTGGAGAGCTTGCAGAGCACTGGGGAAAGGCAGGCAGAGAATTCCCTGCTAGCACCTTCTCTGTGCTTGTTCACATTGCTTCGCAGAATCGCTTTTGTGCAGAAAACAGTAACACTTGTTCAGAACGAAAGAAAGCACAGAGCCCCAGATTTTATGTTGTCCTGGAGAGCTTGCAGAGCACTGCGGAAAAGCAGGCAGAGAATTCCCTGCTAGCACCTTCTCTGTGCCTGGGAAGCAGAAGTGTTCACATTGCTTGGCAGAATCGCTTTTGTGCAGAAAACAGTAACACTTGTTCAGAACGAAAGAAAGCACAGAGCCCCAGATTTTATGTTGTCCTGGAGAGCTTGCAGAGCACTGGGGAAAGGCAGGCAGAGAATTCCCTGCTAGCACCTTCTCTGTGCCTGGGAAGCAGAACTGTTCACATTGCTTGGCAGAATCGGTTTTGTGCAGAAAACAGTAACACTTGTTCAGAACGAAAGAAAGCACAGAGCCCCAGATTTGCTGTTGTCCTGGAGAGCTTGCAGAGTACTGGGGAAAGGCAGGCAGAGAATTCCCTGCTAGCACCTTCTCTGTGCCTGGGAAGCAGAAGTGTTCACATTGCTTCGCAGAATCGCTTTTGTGCAGAAAACAGTAACACTTGTTCAGAACGAAAGAAAGCACAGAGCCCCAGGTTTGATGTTGTCCTGGAGAGCTTGCAGAGCACTGCGGAAAAGCAGGCAGAGAATTCCCTGCTAGCACCTTCTCTGTGCCTGTTCACATTGCTTCGCAGAATCGCTTTTGTGCAGAAAACAGTAACACTTGTTCAGAACGAAAGAAAGCACAGAGCCCCAGATTTTATGTTGTCCTGGAGAGCTTGCAGAGCACTGCAGAAAAGCAGGCAGAGAATTCCCTGATAGCACCTTCTCTGTGCCTGTTCACATTGCTTGGCAGAATCGGTTTTGTGCAGAAAACAGTAACACTTGTTCAGAACGAAAGAAAGCACAGAGCCCCAGATTTTATGTTGTCCTGGAGAGCTTGCAGAGCACTGGGGAAAGGCAGGCAGAGAATTCCCTGCTAGCACCTTCTCTGTGCCTGGGAAGCAGAAATGTTCACATTGCTTGGCAGAATCGCTTTTGTGCAGAAAACAGTAACACTTGTTCAGAACGAAAGAAAGCACAGAGCCCCAGATTTGCTGTTGTCCTGGAGAGCTTGCAGAGCACTGGGGAAAGGCAGGCAGAGAATTCCCTGCTAGCACCTTCTCTGTGCCTGGGAAGCAGAAGTGTTCACATTGCTTCGCAGAATCGCTTTTGTGCAGAAAACAGTAACACTTGTTCAGAACGAAAGAAAGCACAGAGCCCCAGATTTGCTGTTGTCCTGGAGAGCTTGCAGAACACTGGGGAAAAGCAGGCAGAGAATTCCCTGCTAGCACCTTCTCTGTGCCTGTTCACATTGCTTCGCAGAATCGCTTTTGTGCAGAAAACAGTAACACTTGTTCAGAACGAAAGAAAGCACAGAGCCCCAGATTTTATGTTGTCCTGGAGAGCTTGCAGAGCACTGCGGAAAAGCAGGCAGAGAATTCCCTGCTAGCACCTTCTCTGTGCCTGTTCACATTGCTTCGCAGAATCGCTTTTGTGCAGAAAACAGTAACACTTGTTCAGAACGAAAGAAAGCACAGAGCCCCAGATTTTATGTTGTCCTGGAGAGCTTGCAGAGCACTGCGGAAAAGCAGGCAGAGAATTCCCTGCTAGCACCTTCTCTGTGCCTGTTCACATTGCTGCGCAGAATCGCTTTTGTGCAGAAAACACTAACACTTGTTCAGAACGAAAGAAAGCACAGAGCCCCAGATTTTATGTTGTCCTGGAGGGCTTGCAGAGCACTGGGGAAAGGCAGGCAGAGAATTCCCTGCTAGCACCTTCTCTGTGCCTGGGAGGCAGAAGTGTTCACATTGCTTGGCAGAATCACTTCTGTGCAGAAAACAGTAACACTTGTTCAGAACGAAAGAAAGCACAGAGCCCCAGATTTTATGTTGTCCTGGAGAGCTTGCAGAGCGCTGCGGAAAAGCAGGCAGAGAATTCCCTGCTAGCACCTTCTCTGTGCCTGGGAAGCAGAAGTGTTCACATTGCTTGGCAGAATCGCTTCTGTGCAGAAAACCGAAACACTTGTTCAGAACGAAAGAAAGCACAGAGCCCCAGATTTTATGTTGTCCTGGAGAGCTTGCAGAGCACTGGGGAAAGGCAGGCAGAGAATTCCCTGCTAGCACCTTCTCTGTGCCTGGGAAGCAGAACTGTTCACATTGCTTGGCAGAATCGGTTTTGTGCAGAAAACAGTAACACTTGTTCAGAACGAAAGAAAGCACAGAGCCCCAGATTTGCTGTTGTCCTGGAGAGCTTGCAGAGTACTGGGGAAAGGCAGGCAGAGAATTCCCTGCTAGCACCTTCTCTGTGCCTGGGAAGCAGAAGTGTTCACATTGCTTGGCAGAATCAGTTTTGTGCAGAAAACAGTAACACTTGTTCAGAACGAAAGAAAGCACAGAGCCCCAGGTTTGCTGTTGTCCTGGAGAGCTTGCAGAGCACTGCGGAAAAGCAGGCAGAGAATTCCCTGCTAGCACCTTCTCTGTGCCTGTTCACATTGCTTCGCAGAATCGCTTTTGTGCAGAAAACAGTAACACTTGTTCAGAACGAAAGAAAGCACAGAGCCCCAGATTTTATGTTGTCCTGGAGAGCTTGCAGAGCACTGGGGAAAGGCAGGCAGAGAATTCCCTGCTAGCACCTTCTCTGTGCCTGGGAAGCAGAAGTGTTCACATTCCTTCGCAGAATCGCTTTTGTGCAGAAAACAGTAACACTTGTTCAGAACGAAAGAAAGCACAGAGCCCCGGATTTGCTGTTGTCCTGGAGAGCTTGCAGAGCACTGCGGAAAAGCAGGCAGAGAATTCCCTGCTAGCACCTTCTCTGTGCCTGTTCACATTGCTTCGCATAATCGCTTTTGTGCAGAAAACAGTAACACTTGTTCAGAACGAAAGAAAGCACAGAGCCCCAGATTTTATGTTGTCCTGGAGAGCTTGCAGAGCACTGGGGAAAAGCAGGCAGAGAATTCCCTGATAGCACCTTTTCTGTGCCTGTTCACATTCCTTCGCAGAATCGGTTTTGTGCAGAAAACAGTAACACTTGTTCAGAACGAAAGAAAGCACAGAGCCCCAGATTTTATGTTGTCCTGGAGAGCTTGCAGAGCACTGGGGAAAGGCAGGCAGAGAATTCCCTGCTAGCACCTTCTCTGTGCCTGGGAAGCAGAAGTGTTCACATTGCTTCGCAGAATCGCTTTTGTGCAGAAAACAGTAACACTTGTTCAGAACGAAACAAAGCACAGAGCCCCAGATTTTATGTTGTCCTGGAGGGCTTGCAGAGCACTGGGGAAAGGCAGGCAGAGAATTCCCTGCTAGCACCTTCTCTGTGTCTGGGAAGCAGAAGTGTTCACATTGCTTCGCAGAATCGCTTTTGTGCAGAAAACAGTAACACTTGTTCAGAACGAAAGAAAGCACAGAGCCCCAGATTTTATGTTGTCCTGGAGAGCTTGCAGAGCACTGGGGAAAAGCAGGCAGAGAATTCCCTGATAGCACCTTCTCTGTGCCTGTTCACATTGCTTCGCATAATCGCTTTTGTGCAGAAAACAGTAACACTTGTTCAGAACGAAAGAAAGCACAGAGCCCCAGATTTTATGTTGTCCTGGAGAGCTTGCAGAGCACTGGGGAAAGGCAGGCAGAGAATTCCCTGCTAGCACCTTCTCTGTGCCTGGGAAGCAGAAATGTTCACATTGCTTGGCAGAATCGCTTTTGTGCAGAAAACAGTAACACTTGTTCAGAACGAAAGAAAGCACAGAGCCCCAGATTTGCTGTTGTCCTGGAGAGCTTGCAGAGCACTGGGGAAAGGCAGGCAGAGAATTCCCTGCTAGCACCTTCTCTGTGCCTGGGAAGCAGAACTGTTCACATTGCTTGGCAGAATCGCTTTTGTGCAGAAAACAGTAACACTTGTTCAGAACGAAAGAAAGCACAGAGCCCCAGATTTTATGTTGTCCTGGAGAGCTTGCAGAGCACTGGGGAAAGGCAGGCAGAGAATTCCCTGCTAGCACCTTCTCTGTGCCTGTTCACATTGCTTCGCAGAATCGCTTTTGTGCAGAAAACAGTAACACTTGTTCAGAACGAAAGAAAGCACAGAGCCCCAGATTTGCTGTTGTCCTGGAGAGCTTGCAGAGCACTGCGGAAAAGCAGGCAGAGAATTCCCTGCTAGCACCTTCTCTGTGCCTGGGAAGCAGAAGTGTTCACATTGCTTCGCAGAATCGCTTTTGTGCAGAAAACAGTAACACTTGTTCAGAACGAAAGAAAGCACAGAGCCCCAGATTTGCTGTTGTCCTGGAGAGCTTGCAGAGCACTGGGGAAAGGCAGGCAGAGAATTCCCTGCTAGCACCTTCTCTGTGCCTGGGAAGCAGAACTGTTCACATTGCTTGGCAGAATCGGTTTTGTGCAGAAAACAGTAACACTTGTTCAGAACGAAAGAAAGCACAGAGCCCCAGGTTTGCTGTTGTCCTGGAGAGCTTGCAGAGCACTGCGGAAAAGCAGGCAGAGAATTCCCTGCTAGCACCTTCTCTGTGCCTGTTCACATTGCTTCGCAGAATCGCTTTTGTGCAGAAAACAGTAACACTTGTTCAGAACGAAAGAAAGCACAGAGCCCCAGATTTTATGTTGTCCTGGAGAGCTTGCAGAGCACTGGGGAAAAGCAGGCAGAGAATTCCCTGATAGCACCTTCTCTGTGCCTGTTCACATTGCTTCGCATAATCGCTTTTGTGCAGAAAACAGTAACACTTGTTCAGAACGAAAGAAAGCACAGAGCCCCAGATTTGCTGTTGTCCTGGAGAGCTTGCAGAGCACTGGGGAAAGGCAGGCAGAGAATTCCCTGCTAGCACCTTCTCTGTGCCTGGGAAGCAGAACTGTTCACATTGCTTGGCAGAATCGCTTTTGTGCAGAAAACAGTAACACTTGTTCAGAACGAAAGAAAGCACAGAGCCCCAGATTTTATGTTGTCCTGGAGAGCTTGCAGAGCACTGGGGAAAAGCAGGCAGAGAATTCCCTGCTAGCACCTTCTCTGTGCCTGTTCACATTGCTTCGCATAATCGCTTTTGTGCAGAAAACAGTAACACTTGTTCAGAACGAAAGAAAGCACAGAGCCCCAGATTTTATGTTGTCCTGGAGAGCTTGCAGAGCACTGGGGAAAGGCAGGCAGAGAATTCCCTGCTAGCACCTTCTCTGTGCCTGGGAAGCAGAAGTGTTCACATTGCTTGGCAGAATCGCTTTTGTGCAGAAAACCGTAACACTTGTTCAGAACGAAAGAAAGCACAGAGCCCCAGATTTTATGTTGTCCTGGAGAGCTTGCAGAGCACTGGGGAAAGGCAGGCAGAGAATTCCCTGCTAGCACCTTCTCTGTGCCTGGGAAGCAGAACTGTTCACATTGCTTGGCAGAATCGGTTTTGTGCAGAAAACAGTAACACTTGTTCAGAACGAAAGAAAGCACAGAGCCCCAGATTTGCTGTTGTCCTGGAGAGCTTGCAGAGTACTGGGGAAAGGCAGGCAGAGAATTCCCTGCTAGCACCTTCTCTGTGCCTGGGAAGCAGAAGTGTTCACATTGCTTTGCAGAATCAGTTTTGTGCAGAAAACAGTAACACTTGTTCAGAACGAAAGAAAGCACAGAGCCCCAGGTTTGCTGTTGTCCTGGAGAGCTTGCAGAGCACTGCGGAAAAGCAGGCAGAGAATTCCCTGCTAGCACCTTCTCTGTGCCTGTTCACATTGCTTCGCAGAATCGCTTTTGTGCAGAAAACAGTAACACTTGTTCAGAACGAAAGAAAGCACAGAGCCCCAGATTTTATGTTGTCCTGGAGAGCTTGCAGAGCACTGGGGAAAAGCAGGCAGAGAATTCCCTGATAGCACCTTCTCTGTGCCTGTTCACATTGCTGCGCAGAATCGCTTTTGTGCAGAAAACACTAACACTTGTTCAGAACGAAAGAAAGCACAGAGCCCCAGATTTTATGTTGTCCTGGAGGGCTTGCAGAGCACTGGGGAAAGGCAGGCAGAGAATTCCCTGCTAGCACCTTCTCTGTGCCTGGGAAGCAGAAGTGTTCACATTGCTTGGCAGAATCACTTCTGTGCAGAAAACAGTAACACTTGTTCAGAACGAAAGAAAGCACAGAGCCCCAGATTTTATGTTGTCCTGGAGAGCTTGCAGAGCACTGCGGAAAAGCAGGCAGAGAATTCCCTGCTAGCACCTTCTCTGTGCCTGGGAAGCAGAAGTGTTCACATTGCTTGGCAGAATCGCTTTTGTGCAGAAAACCGTAACACTTGTTCAGAACGAAAGAAAGCACAGAGCCCCAGATTTTATGTTGTCCTGGAGAGCTTGCAGAGCACAGGGGAAAGGCAGGCAGAGAATTCCCTGCTAGCACCTTCTCTGTGCCTGGGAAGCAGAAGTGTTCACATTGCTTGGCAGAATCGGTTTTGTGCAGAAAACAGTAACACTTGTTCAGAACGAAAGAAAGCACAGA
Source organism: Strix uralensis (assembly GCF_047716275.1). Classification (NCBI taxonomy): domain Eukaryota; kingdom Metazoa; phylum Chordata; class Aves; order Strigiformes; family Strigidae; genus Strix; species Strix uralensis. The sequence continues at coordinate 56,533 of NW_027436815.1, forward strand.
GCCCCAGATTTTATGTTGTCCTGGAGAGCTTGCAGAGTACTGGGGAAAGGCAGGCAGAGAATTCCCTGCTAGCACCTTCTCTGTGCCTGGGAAGCAGAAGTGTTCACATTGCTGCGCAGAATCAGTTTTGTGCAGAAAACAGTAACACTTGTTCAGAACGAAAGAAAGCACAGAGCCCCAGGTTTGCTGTTGTCCTGGAGAGCTTGCAGAGCACTGCGGAAAAGCAGGCAGAGAATTCCCTGCTAGCACCTTCTCTGTGCCTGTTCACATTGCTTCGCAGAATCGCTTTTGTGCAGAAAACAGTAACACTTGTTCAGAACGAAAGAAAGCACAGAGCCCCAGATTTTATGTTGTCCTGGAGAGCTTGCAGAGCACTGGGGAAAAGCAGGCAGAGAATTCCCTGCTAGCACCTTCTCTGTGCCTGGGAAGCAGAAGTGTTCACATTCCTTCGCAGAATCGCTTTTGTGCAGAAAACAGTAACACTTGTTCAGAACGAAAGAAAGCACAGAGCCCCAGATTTGCTGTTGTCCTGGAGAGCTTGCAGAACACTGGGGAAAAGCAGGCAGAGAATTCCCTGCTAGCACCTTCTCTGTGCCTGTTCACATTGCTTCGCAGAATCGCTTTTGTGCAGAAAACAGTAACACTTGTTCAGAACGAAAGAAAGCACAGAGCCCCAGATTTTATGTTGTCCTGGAGAGCTTGCAGAGCACTGGGGAAAGGCAGGCAGAGAATTCCCTGCTAGCACCTTCTCTGTGCCTGGGAAGCAGAAGTGTTCACATTGCTTGGCAGAATCGCTTTTGTGCAGAAAACCGTAACACTTGTTCAGAACGAAAGAAAGCACAGAGCCCCAGATTTTATGTTGTCCTGGAGAGCTTGCAGAGCACTGGGGAAAGGCAGGCAGAGAATTCCCTGCTAGCACCTTCTCTGTGCCTGGGAAGCAGAACTGTTCACATTGCTTGGCAGAATCGGTTTTGTGCAGAAAACAGTAACACTTGTTCAGAACGAAAGAAAGCACAGAGCCCCAGATTTGCTGTTGTCCTGGAGAGCTTGCAGAGTACTGGGGAAAGGCAGGCAGAGAATTCCCTGCTAGCACCTTCTCTGTGCCTGGGAAGCAGAAGTGTTCACATTGCTTTGCAGAATCAGTTTTGTGCAGAAAACAGTAACACTTGTTCAGAACGAAAGAAAGCACAGAGCCCCAGGTTTGCTGTTGTCCTGGAGAGCTTGCAGAGCACTGCGGAAAAGCAGGCAGAGAATTCCCTGCTAGCACCTTCTCTGTGCCTGTTCACATTGCTTCGCAGAATCGCTTTTGTGCAGAAAACAGTAACACTTGTTCAGAACGAAAGAAAGCACAGAGCCCCAGATTTTATGTTGTCCTGGAGAGCTTGCAGAGCACTGGGGAAAAGCAGGCAGAGAATTCCCTGCTAGCACCTTCTCTGTGCCTGTTCACATTGCTGCGCGGAATCGCTTTTGTGCAGAAAACACTAACACTTGTTCAGAACGAAAGAAAGCACAGAGCCCCAGATTTTATGTTGTCCTGGAGGGCTTGCAGAGCACTGGGGAAAGGCAGGCAGAGAATTCCCTGCTAGCACCTTCTCTGTGCCTGGGAAGCAGAAGTGTTCACATTGCTTGGCAGAATCACTTCTGTGCAGAAAACAGTAACACTTGTTCAGAACGAAAGAAAGCACAGAGCCCCAGATTTTATGTTGTCCTGGAGAGCTTGCAGAGCACTGCGGAAAAGCAGGCAGAGAATTCCCTGCTAGCACCTTCTCTGTGCCTGGGAAGCAGAAGTGTTCACATTGCTTGGCAGAATCGCTTTTGTGCAGAAAACCGTAACACTTGTTCAGAACGAAAGAAAGCACAGAGCCCCAGATTTTATGTTGTCCTGGAGAGCTTGCAGAGCACAGGGGAAAGGCAGGCAGAGAATTCCCTGCTAGCACCTTCTCTGTGCCTGGGAAGCAGAACTGTTCACATTGCTTGGCAGAATCGGTTTTGTGCAGAAAACAGTAACACTTGTTCAGAACGAAAGAAAGCACAGAGCCCCAGATTTGCTGTTGTCCTGGAGAGCTTGCAGAGTACTGGGGAAAGGCAGGCAGAGAATTCCCTGCTAGCACCTTCTCTGTGCCTGGGAAGCAGAAGTGTTCACATTGCTGCGCAGAATCAGTTTTGTGCAGAAAACAGTAACACTTGTTCAGAACGAAAGAAAGCACAGAGCCCCAGGTTTGCTGTTGTCCTGGAGAGCTTGCAGAGCACTGCGGAAAAGCAGGCAGAGAATTCCCTGCTAGCACCTTCTCTGTGCCTGTTCACATTGCTTCGCAGAATCGCTTTTGTGCAGAAAACAGTAACACTTGTTCAGAACGAAAGAAAGCACAGAGCCCCAGATTTTATGTTGTCCTGGAGAGCTTGCAGAGCACTGGGGAAAGGCAGGCAGAGAATTCCCTGCTAGCACCTTCTCTGTGCCTGGGAAGCAGAAGTGTTCACATTCCTTCGCAGAATCGCTTTTGTGCAGAAAACAGTAACACTTGTTCAGAACGAAAGAAAGCACAGAGCCCCAGATTTGCTGTTGTCCTGGAGAGCTTGCAGAACACTGGGGAAAAGCAGGCAGAGAATTCCCTGCTAGCACCTTCTCTGTGCCTGTTCACATTGCTTCGCATAATCGCTTTTGTGCAGAAAACAGTAACACTTGTTCAGAACGAAAGAAAGCACAGAGCCCCAGATTTTATGTTGTCCTGGAGAGCTTGCAGAGCACTGGGGAAAGGCAGGCAGAGAATTCCCTGCTAGCACCTTCTCTGTGCCTGGGAAGCAGAAGTGTTCACATTGCTTGGCAGAATCGCTTTTGTGCAGAAAACCGTAACACTTGTTCAGAACGAAAGAAAGCACAGAGCCCCAGATTTTATGTTGTCCTGGAGAGCTTGCAGAGCACTGGGGAAAGGCAGGCAGAGAATTCCCTGCTAGCACCTTCTCTGTGCCTGGGAAGCAGAACTGTTCACATTGCTTGGCAGAATCGGTTTTGTGCAGAAAACAGTAACACTTGTTCAGAACGAAAGAAAGCACAGAGCCCCAGATTTGCTGTTGTCCTGGAGAGCTTGCAGAGTACTGGGGAAAGGCAGGCAGAGAATTCCCTGCTAGCACCTTCTCTGTGCCTGGGAAGCAGAAGTGTTCACATTGCTTTGCAGAATCAGTTTTGTGCAGAAAACAGTAACACTTGTTCAGAACGAAAGAAAGCACAGAGCCCCAGGTTTGCTGTTGTCCTGGAGAGCTTGCAGAGCACTGCGGAAAAGCAGGCAGAGAATTCCCTGCTAGCACCTTCTCTGTGCCTGTTCACATTGCTTCGCAGAATCGCTTTTGTGCAGAAAACAGTAACACTTGTTCAGAACGAAAGAAAGCACAGAGCCCCAGATTTTATGTTGTCCTGGAGAGCTTGCAGAGCACAGGGGAAAGGCAGGCAGAGAATTCCCTGCTAGCACCTTCTCTGTGCCTGGGAAGCAGAAGTGTTCACATTGCTTGGCAGAATCGGTTTTGTGCAGAAAACAGTAACACTTGTTCAGAACGAAAGAAAGCACAGAGCCCCAGATTTGCTGTTGTCCTGGAGAGCTTGCAGAGTACTGGGGAAAGGCAGGCAGAGAATTCCCTGCTAGCACCTTCTCTGTGCCTGGGAAGCAGAAGTGTTCACATTGCTGCGCAGAATCAGTTTTGTGCAGAAAACAGTAACACTTGTTCAGAACGAAAGAAAGCACAGAGCCCCAGGTTTGCTGTTGTCCTGGAGAGCTTGCAGAGCACTGCGGAAAAGCAGGCAGAGAATTCCCTGCTAGCACCTTCTCTGTGCCTGTTCACATTGCTTCGCAGAATCGCTTTTGTGCAGAAAACAGTAACACTTGTTCAGAACGAAAGAAAGCACAGAGCCCCAGATTTTATGTTGTCCTGGAGAGCTTGCAGAGCACTGGGGAAAGGCAGGCAGAGAATTCCCTGCTAGCACCTTCTCTGTGCCTGGGAAGCAGAAGTGTTCACATTGCTTGGCAGAATCGGTTTTGTGCAGAAAACCGTAACACTTGTTCAGAACGAAAGAAAGCACAGAGCCCCAGATTTGCTGTTGTCCTGGAGAGCTTGCAGAGTACTGGGGAAAGGCAGGCAGAGAATTCCCTGCTAGCACCTTCTCTGTGCCTGGGAAGCAGAAGTGTTCACATTGCTTTGCAGAATCAGTTTTGTGCAGAAAACAGTAACACTTGTTCAGAACGAAAGAAAGCACAGAGCCCCAGGTTTGCTGTTGTCCTGGAGAGCTTGCAGAGCACTGCGGAAAAGCAGGCAGAGAATTCCCTGCTAGCACCTTCTCTGTGCCTGTTCACATTGCTTCGCAGAATCGCTTTTGTGCAGAAAACAGTAACACTTGTTCAGAACGAAAGAAAGCACAGAGCCCCAGATTTTATGTTGTCCTGGAGAGCTTGCAGAGCACTGGGGAAAAGCAGGCAGAGAATTCCCTGATAGCACCTTCTCTGTGCCTGTTCACATTGCTGCGCAGAATCGCTTTTGTGCAGAAAACACTAACACTTGTTCAGAACGAAAGAAAGCACAGAGCCCCAGATTTTATGTTGTCCTGGAGGGCTTGCAGAGCACTGGGGAAAGGCAGGCAGAGAATTCCCTGCTAGCACCTTCTCTGTGCCTGGGAAGCAGAAGTGTTCACATTGCTTGGCAGAATCACTTCTGTGCAGAAAACAGTAACACTTGTTCAGAACGAAAGAAAGCACAGAGCCCCAGATTTTATGTTGTCCTGGAGAGCTTGCAGAGCACTGGGGAAAGGCAGGCAGAGAATTCCCTGCTAGCACCTTCTCTGTGCCTGGGAAGCAGAAGTGTTCACATTGCTTGGCAGAATCGCTTTTGTGCAGAAAACCGTAACACTTGTTCAGAACGAAAGAAAGCACAGAGCCCCAGATTTTATGTTGTCCTGGAGAGCTTGCAGAGCACTGGGGAAAGGCAGGCAGAGAATTCCCTGCTAGCACCTTCTCTGTGCCTGGGAAGCAGAACTGTTCACATTGCTTGGCAGAATCGGTTTTGTGCAGAAAACAGTAACACTTGTTCAGAACGAAAGAAAGCACAGAGCCCCAGATTTGCTGTTGTCCTGGAGAGCTTGCAGAGTACTGGGGAAAGGCAGGCAGAGAATTCCCTGCTAGCACCTTCTCTGTGCCTGGGAAGCAGAAGTGTTCACATTGCTTTGCAGAATCAGTTTTGTGCAGAAAACAGTAAGACTTGTTCAGAACGAAAGAAAGCACAGAGCCCCAGGTTTGCTGTTGTCCTGGAGAGCTTGCAGAGCACTGCGGAAAAGCAGGCAGAGAATTCCCTGCTAGCACCTTCTCTGTGCCTGTTCACATTGCTTCGCAGAATCGCTTTTGTGCAGAAAACAGTAACACTTGTTCAGAACGAAAGAAAGCACAGAGCCCCAGATTTTATGTTGTCCTGGAGAGCTTGCAGAGCACTGGGGAAAAGCAGGCAGAGAATTCCCTGATAGCACCTTCTCTGTGCCTGTTCACATTGCTTCGCATAATCGCTTTTGTGCAGAAAACAGTAACACTTGTTCAGAACGAAAGAAAGCACAGAGCCCCAGATTTTATGTTGTCCTGGAGAGCTTGCAGAGCACTGGGGAAAGGCAGGCAGAGAATTCCCTGCTAGCACCTTCTCTGTGCCTGTTCACATTGCTTCGCAGAATCGCTTTTGTGCAGAAAACAGTAACACTTGTTCAGAACGAAAGAAAGCACAGAGCCCCAGATTTGCTGTTGTCCTGGAGAGCTTGCAGAACACTGGGGAAAAGCAGGCAGAGAATTCCCTGCTAGCACCTTCTCTGTGCCTGTTCACATTGCTGCGCAGAATCGCTTTTGTGCAGAAAACACTAACACTTGTTCAGAACGAAAGAAAGCACAGAGCCCCAGATTTTATGTTGTCCTGGAGGGCTTGCAGAGCACTGCGGAAAAGCAGGCAGAGAATTCCCTGCTAGCACCTTCTCTGTGCCTGGGAAGCAGAAGTGTTCACATTGCTTGGCAGAATCGCTTTTGTGCAGAAAACCGTAACACTTGTTCAGAACGAAAGAAAGCACAGAGCCCCAGATTTTATGTTGTCCTGGAGAGCTTGCAGAGCACTGGGGAAAGGCAGGCAGAGAATTCCCTGCTAGCACCTTCTCTGTGCCTGGGAAGCAGAACTGTTCACATTGCTTGGCAGAATCGGTTTTGTGCAGAAAACAGTAACACTTGTTCAGAACGAAAGAAAGCACAGAGCCCCAGATTTGCTGTTGTCCTGGAGAGCTTGCAGAGTACTGGGGAAAGGCAGGCAGAGAATTCCCTGCTAGCACCTTCTCTGTGCCTGGGAAGCAGAAGTGTTCACATTGCTTGGCAGAATCAGTTTTGTGCAGAAAACAGTAACACTTGTTCAGAACGAAAGAAAGCACAGAGCCCCAGGTTTGCTGTTGTCCTGGAGAGCTTGCAGAGCACTGCGGAAAAGCAGGCAGAGAATTCCCTGCTAGCACCTTCTCTGTGCCTGTTCACATTGCTTCGCAGAATCGCTTTTGTGCAGAAAACAGTAACACTTGTTCAGAACGAAAGAAAGCACAGAGCCCCAGATTTGCTGTTGTCCTGGAGAGCTTGCAGAGCACTGGGGAAAGGCAGGCAGAGAATTCCCTGCTAGCACCTTCTCTGTGCCTGGGAAGCAGAAGTGTTCACATTCCTTCGCAGAATCGCTTTTGTGCAGAAAACAGTAACACTTGTTCAGAACGAAAGAAAGCACAGAGCCCCAGATTTGCTGTTGTCCTGGAGAGCTTGCAGAACACTGGGGAAAAGCAGGCAGAGAATTCCCTGCTAGCACCTTCTCTGTGCCTGTTCACATTGCTTCGCATAATCGCTTTTGTGCAGAAAACAGTAACACTTGTTCAGAACGAAAGAAAGCACAGAGCCCCAGATTTTATGTTGTCCTGGAGAGCTTGCAGAGCACTGGGGAAAGGCAGGCAGAGAATTCCCTGCTAGCACCTTCTCTGTGCCTGGGAAGCAGAAGTGTTCACATTGCTTGGCAGAATCGGTTTTGTGCAGAAAACAGTAACACTTGTTCAGAACGAAAGAAAGCACAGAGCCCCAGATTTTATGTTGTCCTGGAGAGCTTGCAGAGCACTGGAGAAAAACAGGCAGAGAATTCCCTGCTAGCACCTTCTCTGTGCCTGTTCACATTGCTTCGCATAATCGCTTTTGTGCAGAAAACAGTAACACTTGTTCAGAACGAAAGAAAGCACAGAGCCCCAGATTTTATGTTGTCCTGGAGAGCTTGCAGAGCACTGGGGAAAGGCAGGCAGAGAATGCCCTGTTAGCACCTTCTCTGTGCCTGGGAAGCAGAAGGGTTCACATTCCTTCGCAGAATCGCTTTTGTGCAGAAAACAGTAACACTTGTTCAGAACGAAAGAAAGCACAGAGCCCCAGATTTGCTGTTGTCCTGGAGAGCTTGCAGAACACTGGGGAAAAGCAGGCAGAGAATTCCCTGCTAGCACCTTTTCTGTGCCTGTTCACATTGCTTCGCAGAATCGCTTTTGTGCAGAAAACAGTAACACTTGTTCAGAACGAAAGAAAGCACAGAGCCCCAGATTTGCTGTTGTCCTGGAGAGCTTGCAGAGCACTGGGGAAAGGCAGGCAGAGAATTCCCTGCTAGCACCTTCTCTGTGCCTGGGAAGCAGAACTGTTCACATTGCTTGGCAGAATCGCTTTTGTGCAGAAAACAGTAACACTTGTTCAGAACGAAAGAAAGCACAGAGCCCCAGATTTTATGTTGTCCTGGAGAGCTTGCAGAGCACTGGGGAAAGGCAGGCAGAGAATTCCCTGCTAGCACCTTCTCTGTGCCTGTTCACATTGCTTCGCAGAATCGCTTTTGTGCAGAAAACAGTAACACTTGTTCAGAACGAAAGAAAGCACAGAGCCCCAGATTTTATGTTGTCCTGGAGAGCTTGCAGAGCACTGCGGAAAAGCAGGCAGAGAATTCCCTGCTAGCACCTTCTCTGTGCCTGTTCACATTGCTGCGCGGAATCGCTTTTGTGCAGAAAACACTAACACTTGTTCAGAACGAAAGAAAGCACAGAGCCCCAGATTTTATGTTGTCCTGGAGGGCTTGCAGAGCACTGCGGAAAAGCAGGCAGAGAATTCCCTGCTAGCACCTTCTCTGTGCCTGTTCACATTGCTTCGCAGAATCGCTTTTGTGCAGAAAACAGTAACACTTGTTCAGAACGAAAGAAAGCACAGAGCCCCAGATTTTATGTTGTCCTGGAGAGCTTGCAGAGCACTGGGGAAAGGCAGGCAGAGAATTCCCTGCTAGCACCTTCTCTGTGCCTGGGAAGCAGAATTGTTCACATTCCTTCGCAGAATCGCTTTTGTGCAGAAAACAGTAACACTTGTTCAGAACGAAAGAAAGCACAGAGCCCCGGATTTGCTGTTGTCCTGGAGAGCTTGCAGAGCACTGGGGAAAAGCAGGCAGAGAATTCCCTGATAGCACCTTTTCTGTGCCTGTTCACATTCCTTCGCAGAATCGGTTTTGTGCAGAAAACAGTAACACTTGTTCAGAACGAAAGAAAGCACAGAGCCCCAGATTTTATGTTGTCCTGGAGAGCTTGCAGAGCACTGGGGAAAGGCAGGCAGAGAATTCCCTGCTAGCACCTTCTCTGTGCCTGGGAAGCAGAAGTGTTCACATTGCTTCGCAGAATCGCTTTTGTGCAGAAAACAGTAACACTTGTTCAGAACGAAACAAAGCACAGAGCCCCAGATTTTATGTTGTCCTGGAGAGCTTGCATAGCACTGGGGAAAGGCAGGCAGAGAATTCCCTGCTAGCACCTTCTCTGTGCCTGGGAAGCAGAACTGTTCACATTGCTTCGCAGAATCGCTTTTGTGCAGAAAACAGTAACACTTGTTCAGAACGAAAGAAAGCACAGAGCCCCAGATTTGCTGTTGTCCTGGAGAGCTTGCAGAACACTGGGGAAAAGCAGGCAGAGAATTCCCTGCTAGCACCTTCTCTGTGCCTGTTCACATTGCTGCGCAGAATCGCTTTTGTGCAGAAAACACTAACACTTGTTCAGAACGAAAGAAAGCACAGAGCCCCAGATTTTATGTTGTCCTGGAGGGCTTGCAGAGCACTGCGGAAAAGCAGGCAGAGAATTCCCTGCTAGCACCTTCTCTGTGCCTGGGAAGCAGAAGTGTTCACATTGCTTGGCAGAATTGCTTTTGTGCAGAAAACCGTAACACTTGTTCAGAACGAAAGAAAGCACAGAGCCCCAGATTTTATGTTGTCCTGGAGAGCTTGCAGAGCACTGGGGAAAGGCAGGCAGAGAATTCCCTGCTAGCACCTTCTCTGTGCCTGGGAAGCAGAACTGTTCACATTGCTTGGCAGAATCGGTTTTGTGCAGAAAACAGTAACACTTGTTCAGAACGAAAGAAAGCACAGAGCCCCAGATTTGCTGTTGTCCTGGAGAGCTTGCAGAGTACTGGGGAAAGGCAGGCAGAGAATTCCCTGCTAGCACCTTCTCTGTGCCTGGGAAGCAGAAGTGTTCACATTGCTTGGCAGAATCAGTTTTGTGCAGAAAACAGTAACACTTGTTCAGAACGAAAGAAAGCACAGAGCCCCAGGTTTGCTGTTGTCCTGGAGAGCTTGCAGAGCACTGCGGAAAAGCAGGCAGAGAATTCCCTGCTAGCACCTTCTCTGTGCCTGTTCACATTGCTTCGCAGAATCACTTTTGTGCAGAAAACAGTAACACTTGTTCAGAACGAAAGAAAGCACAGAGCCCCAGATTTTATGTTGTCCTGGAGAGCTTGCAGAGCACTGGGGAAAGGCAGGCAGAGAATTCCCTGCTAGCACCTTCTCTGTGCCTGGGAAGCAGAAGTGTTCACATTCCTTCGCAGAATCGCTTTTGTGCAGAAAACAGTAACACTTGTTCAGAACGAAAGAAAGCACAGAGCCCCAGATTTTATGTTGTCCTGGAGAGCTTGCAGAGCACTGGGGAAAGGCAGGCAGAGAATTCCCTGCTAGCACCTTCTCTGTGCCTGGGAAGCAGAAGTGTTCACATTGCTTGGCAGAATCGGTTTTGTGCAGAAAACAGTAACACTTGTTCAGAACGAAAGAAAGCACAGAGCCCCAGATTTTATGTTGTCCTGGAGAGCTTGCAGAGCACTGGAGAAAAACAGGCAGAGAATTCCCTGCTAGCACCTTCTCTGTGCCTGTTCACATTGCTTCGCAGAATCGCTTTTGTGCAGAAAACAGTAACACTTGTTCAGAACGAAAGAAAGCACAGAGCCCCAGATTTTATGTTGTCCTGGAGAGCTTGCAGAGCACTGGGGAAAGGCAGGCAGAGAATGCCCTGTTAGCACCTTCTCTGTGCCTGGGAAGCAGAAGGGTTCACATTCCTTCGCAGAATCGCTTTTGTGCAGAAAACAGTAACACTTGTTCAGAACGAAAGAAAGCACAGAGCCCCAGATTTGCTGTTGTCCTGGAGAGCTTGCAGAACACTGGGGAAAAGCAGGCAGAGAATTCCCTGCTAGCACCTTTTCTGTGCCTGTTCACATTGCTTCGCATAATCGCTTTTGTGCAGAAAACAGTAACACTTGTTCAGAACGAAAGAAAGCACAGAGCCCCAGATTTTATGTTGTCCTGGAGAGCTTGCAGAGCACTGGGGAAAAGCAGGCAGAGAATTCCCTGCTAGCACCTTCTCTGTGCCTGTTCACATTGCTTCGCAGAATCGCTTTTGTGCAGAAAACAGTAACACTTGTTCAGAACGAAAGAAAGCACAGAGCCCCAGGTTTGCTGTTGTCCTGGAGAGCTTGCAGAGCACTGCGGAAAAGCAGGCAGAGAATTCCCTGCTAGCACCTTCTCTGTGCCTGTTCACATTGCTTCGCAGAATCGCTTTTGTGCAGAAAACAGTAACACTTGTTCAGAACGAAAGAAAGCACAGAGCCCCAGATTTTATGTTGTCCTGGAGAGCTTGCAGAGCACTGGGGAAAGGCAGGCAGAGAATTCCCTGCTAGCACCTTCTCTGTGCCTGGGAAGCAGAAGTGTTCACATTCCTTCGCAGAATCGCTTTTGTGCAGAAAACAGTAACACTTGTTCAGAACGAAAGAAAGCACAGAGCCCCGGATTTGCTGTTGTCCTGGAGAGCTTGCAGAGCACTGCGGAAAAGCAGGCAGAGAATTCCCTGCTAGCACCTTCTCTGTGCCTGTTCACATTGCTTCGCATAATCGCTTTTGTGCAGAAAACAGTAACACTTGTTCAGAACGAAAGAAAGCACAGAGCCCCAGATTTTATGTTGTCCTGGAGAGCTTGCAGAGCACTGGGGAAAAGCAGGCAGAGAATTCCCTGATAGCACCTTTTCTGTGCCTGTTCACATTCCTTCGCAGAATCGGTTTTGTGCAGAAAACAGTAACACTTGTTCAGAACGAAAGAAAGCACAGAGCCCCAGATTTTATGTTGTCCTGGAGAGCTTGCAGAGCACTGGGGAAAGGCAGGCAGAGAATTCCCTGCTAGCACCTTCTCTGTGCCTGGGAAGCAGAAGTGTTCACATTGCTTCGCAGAATCGCTTTTGTGCAGAAAACAGTAACACTTGTTCAGAACGAAAGAAAGCACAGAGCCCCAGATTTTATGTTGTCCTGGAGAGCTTGCATAGCACTGGGGAAAGGCAGGCAGAGAATTCCCTGCTAGCACCTTCTCTGTGCCTGGGAAGCAGAACTGTTCACATTGCTTCGCAGAATCGCTTTTGTGCAGAAAACAGTAACACTTGTTCAGAACGAAAGAAAGCACAGAGCCCCAGATTTTATGTTGTCCTGGAGAGCTTGCAGAGCACTGGGGAAAGGCAGGCAGAGAATTCCCTGCTAGCACCTTCTCTGTGCCTGTTCACATTGCTTCGCAGAATCGCTTTTGTGCAGAAAACAGTAACACTTGTTCAGAACGAAAGAAAGCACAGAGCCCCAGATTTTATGTTGTCCTGGAGAGCTTGCAGAGCACTGCGGAAAAGCAGGCAGAGAATTCCCTGCTAGCACCTTCTCTGTGCCTGTTCACATTGCTGCGCAGAATCGCTTTTGTGCAGAAAACACTAACACTTGTTCAGAACGAAAGAAAGCACAGAGCCCCAGATTTTATGTTGTCCTGGAGGGCTTGCAGAGCACTGCGGAAAAGCAGGCAGAGAATTCCCTGCTAGCACCTTCTCTGTGCCTGGGAAGCAGAAGTGTTCACATTGCTTGGCAGAATCGCTTTTGTGCAGAAAACCGTAACACTTGTTCAGAACGAAAGAAAGCACAGAGCCCCAGATTTTATGTTGTCCTGGAGAGCTTGCAGAGCACTGGGGAAAGGCAGGCAGAGAATTCCCTGCTAGCACCTTCTCTGTGCCTGGGATGCAGAACTGTTCACATTGCTTGGCAGAATCGGTTTTGTGCAGAAAACAGTAACACTTGTTCAGAACGAAAGAAAGCACAGAGCCCCAGATTTGCTGTTGTCCTGGAGAGCTTGCAGAGTACTGGGGAAAGGCAGGCAGAGAATTCCCTGCTAGCACCTTCTCTGTGCCTGGGAAGCAGAAGTGTTCACATTGCTTGGCAGAATCAGTTTTGTGCAGAAAACAGTAACACTTGTTCAGAACGAAAGAAAGCACAGAGCCCCAGGTTTGCTGTTGTCCTGGAGAGCTTGCAGAGCACTGCGGAAAAGCAGGCAGAGAATTCCCTGCTAGCACCTTCTCTGTGCCTGTTCACATTGCTTGGCAGAATCGCTTTTGTGCAGAAAACAGTAACACTTGTTCAGAACGAAAGAAAGCACAGAGCCCCAGATTTTATGTTGTCCTGGAGGGCTTGCAGAGCACTGGGGAAAGGCAGGCAGAGAATTCCCTGCTAGCACCTTCTCTGTGCCTGGGAGGCAGAAGTGTTCACATTGCTTGGCAGAATCACTTCTGTGCAGAAAACAGTAACACTTGTTCAGAACGAAAGAAAGCACAGAGCCCCAGATTTTATGTTGTCCTGGAGAGCTTGCAGAGCACAGGGGAAAGGCAGGCAGAGAATTCCCTGCTAGCACCTTCTCTGTGCCTGGGAAGCAGAACTGTTCACATTGCTTGGCAGAATCGGTTTTGTGCAGAAAACAGTAACACTTGTTCAGAACGAAAGAAAGCACAGAGCCCCAGATTTGCTGTTGTCCTGGAGAGCTTGCAGAGTACTGGGGAAAGGCAGGCAGAGAATTCCCTGCTAGCACCTTCTCTGTGCCTGGGAAGCAGAAGTGTTCACATTGCTTGGCAGAATCAGTTTTGTGCAGAAAACAGTAACACTTGTTCAGAACGAAAGAAAGCACAGAGCCCCAGGTTTGCTGTTGTCCTGGAGAGCTTGCAGAGCACTGCGGAAAAGCAGGCAGAGAATTCCCTGCTAGCACCTTCTCTGTGCCTGTTCACATTGCTTGGCAGAATCGCTTTTGTGCAGAAAACCGTAACACTTGTTCAGAACGAAAGAAAGCACAGAGCCCCAGATTTTATGTTGTCCTGGAGAGCTTGCAGAGCACTGGAGAAAAACAGGCAGAGAATTCCCTGCTAGCACCTTCTCTGTGCCTGTTCACATTGCTTCGCAGAATCGCTTTTGTGCAGAAAACAGTAACACTTGTTCAGAACGAAAGAAAGCACAGAGCCCCAGATTTTATGTTGTCCTGGAGAGCTTGCAGAGCACTGGGGAAAGGCAGGCAGAGAATTCCCTGTTAGCACCTTCTCTGTGCCTGGGAAGCAGAAGGGTTCACATTCCTTCGCAGAATCGCTTTTGTGCAGAAAACAGTAACACTTGTTCAGAACGAAAGAAAGCACAGAGCCCCAGATTTTATGTTGTCCTGGAGAGCTTGCAGAGCACTGGGGAAAAGCAGGCAGAGAATTCCCTGATAGCACCTTCTCTGTGCCTGTTCACATTGCTTCGCAGAATCGCTTTTGTGCAGAAAACAGTAACACTTGTTCAGAACGAAAGAAAGCACAGAGCCCCAGATTTGCTGTTGTCCTGGAGAGCTTGCAGAGCACTGGGGAAAGGCAGGCAGAGAATTCCCTGCTAGCACCTTCTCTGTGCCTGGGAAGCAGAAGTGTTCACATTGCTTGGCAGAATCGCTTTTGTGCAGAAAACCGTAACACTTGTTCAGAACGAAAGAAAGCACAGAGCCCCAGATTTTATGTTGTCCTGGAGAGCTTGCAGAGCACTGGGGAAAGGCAGGCAGAGAATTCCCTGCTAGCACCTTCTCTGTGCCTGGGAAGCAGAACTGTTCACATTGCTTGGCAGAATCGGTTTTGTGCAGAAAACAGTAACACTTGTTCAGAACGAAAGAAAGCACAGAGCCCCAGATTTGCTGTTGTCCTGGAGAGCTTGCAGAGTACTGGGGAAAGGCAGGCAGAGAATTCCCTGCTAGCACCTTCTCTGTGCCTGGGAAGCAGAAGTGTTCACATTGCTTGGCAGAATCAGTTTTGTGCAGAAAACAGTAACACTTGTTCAGAACGAAAGAAAGCACAGAGCCCCAGGTTTGCTGTTGTCCTGGAGAGCTTGCAGAGCACTGGGGAAAAGCAGGCAGAGAATTCCCTGCTAGCACCTTCTCTGTGCCTGTTCACATTGCTTCGCATAATCGCTTTTGTGCAGAAAACAGTAACACTTGTTCAGAACGAAAGAAAGCACAGAGCCCCAGATTTTATGTTGTCCTGGAGAGCTTGCAGAGCACTGGGGAAAGGCAGGCAGAGAATTCCCTGCTAGCACCTTCTCTGTGCCTGGGAAGCAGAAGTGTTCACATTCCTTCGCAGAATCGCTTTTGTGCAGAAAACAGTAACACTTGTTCAGAACGAAAGAAAGCACAGAGCCCCAGATTTGCTGTTGTCCTGGAGAGCTTGCAGAGCACTGCGGAAAAGCAGGCAGAGAATTCCCTGCTAGCACCTTCTCTGTGCCTGTTCACATTGCTTCGCATAATCGCTTTTGTGCAGAAAACAGTAACACTTGTTCAGAACGAAAGAAAGCACAGAGCCCCAGATTTTATGTTGTCCTGGAGAGCTTGCAGAGCACTGGGGAAAAGCAGGCAGAGAATTCCCTGATAGCACCTTTTCTGTGCCTGTTCACATTCCTTCGCAGAATCGGTTTTGTGCAGAAAACAGTAACACTTGTTCAGAACGAAAGAAAGCACAGAGCCCCAGATTTTATGTTGTCCTGGAGAGCTTGCAGAGCACTGGGGAAAGGCAGGCAGAGAATTCTCTGCTAGCACCTTCTCTGTGCCTGGGAAGCAGAACTGTTCACATTGCTTGGCAGAATCGCTTTTGTGCAGAAAACAGTAACACTTGTTCAGAACGAAACAAAGCACAGAGCCCCAGATTTTATGTTGTCCTGGAGAGCTTGCAGAGCACTGGGGAAAGGCAGGCAGAGAATTCCCTGCTAGCACCTTCTCTGTGCCTGGGAAGCAGAAGTCTTCACATTGCTTCGCAGAATCGCTTTTGTGCAGAAAACAGTAACACTTGTTCAGAACGAAAGAAAGCACAGAGCCCCAGATTTGCTGTTGTCCTGGAGAGCTTGCAGAGCACTGGGGAAAGGCAGGCAGAGAATTCCCTGCTAGCACCTTCTCTGTGCCTGGGAAGCAGAACTGTTCACATTGCTTGGCAGAATCGCTTTTGTGCAGAAAACAGTAACACTTGTTCAGAACGAAAGAAAGCACAGAGCCCCAGATTTTATGTTGTCCTGGAGAGCTTGCAGAGCACTGGGGAAAGGCAGGCAGAGAATTCCCTGATAGCACCTTCTCTGTGCCTGTTCACATTGCTTCGCATAATCGCTTTTGTGCAGAAAACAGTAACACTTGTTCAGAACGAAAGAAAGCACAGAGCCCCAGATTTTATGTTGTCCTGGAGAGCTTGCAGAGCACTGGGGAAAGGCAGGCAGAGAATTCCCTGCTAGCACCTTCTCTGTGCCTGGGAAGCAGAAATGTTCACATTGCTTGGCAGAATCGCTTTTGTGCAGAAAACAGTAACACTTGTTCAGAACGAAAGAAAGCACAGAGCCCCAGATTTGCTGTTGTCCTGGAGAGCTTGCAGAGCACTGGGGAAAGGCAGGCAGAGAATTCCCTGCTAGCACCTTCTCTGTGCCTGTTCACATTGCTTGGCAGAATCGCTTTTGTGCAGAAAACCGTAACACTTGTTCAGAACGAAAGAAAGCACAGAGCCCCAGATTTTATGTTGTCCTGGAGAGCTTGCAGAGCACTGCGGAAAAGCAGGCAGAGAATTCCCTGCTAGCACCTTCTCTGTGCCTGTTCACATTGCTGCGCAGAATCGCTTTTGTGCAGAAAACAGTAACACTTGTTCAGAACGAAAGAAAGCACAGAGCCCCAGATTTTATGTTGTCCTGGAGAGCTTGCAGAGCACTGCGGAAAAGCAGGCAGAGAATTCCCTGCTAGCACCTTCTCTGTGCCTGGGAAGCAGAAGTGTTCACATTGCTTGGCAGAATCGCTTTTGTGCAGAAAACCGTAACACTTGTTCAGAACGAAAGAAAGCACAGAGCCCCAGATTTTATGTTGTCCTGGAGAGCTTGCAGAGCACAGGGGAAAGGCAGGCAGAGAATTCCCTGCTAGCACCTTCTCTGTGCCTGGGAAGCAGAAGTGTTCACATTGCTTCGCAGAATCAGTTTTGTGCAGAAAACAGTAACACTTGTTCAGAACGAAAGAAAGCACAGAGCCCCAGGTTTGCTGTTGTCCTGGAGAGCTTGCAGAGCACTGCGGAAAAGCAGGCAGAGAATTCCCTGCTAGCACCTTCTCTGTGCCTGTTCACATTGCTTCGCAGAATCGCTTTTGTGCAGAAAACAGTAACACTTGTTCAGAATGAAAGAAAGCACAGAGCCCCAGGTTTTATGTTGTCCTGGAGAGCTTGCAGAGCACTGGGGAAAGGCAGGCAGAGAATTCCCTGCTAGCACCTTCTCTGTGCCTGGGAAGCAGAAGTGTTCACATTCCTTCGCAGAATCGCTTTTGTGCAGAAAACAGTAACACTTGTTCAGAACGAAAGAAAGCACAGAGCCCCAGATTTGCTGTTGTCCTGGAGAGCTTGCAGAACACTGGGGAAAAGCAGGCAGAGAATTCCCTGCTAGCACCTTCTCTGTGCCTGTTCACATTGCTTCGCATAATCGCTTTTGTGCAGAAAACAGTAACACTTGTTCAGAACGAAAGAAAGCACAGAGCCCCAGATTTTATGTTGTCCTGGAGAGCTTGCAGAGCACTGGGGAAAAGCAGGCAGAGAATTCCCTGATAGCACCTTTTCTGTGCCTGTTCACATTCCTTCGCAGAATCGGTTTTGTGCAGAAAACAGTAACACTTGTTCAGAACGAAAGAAAGCACAGAGCCCCAGATTTTATGTTGTCCTGGAGAGCTTGCAGAGCACTGGGGAAAGGCAGGCAGAGAATTCCCTGCTAGCACCTTCTCTGTGCCTGGGAAGCAGAAGTGTTCACATTGCTTCGCAGAATCGCTTTTGTGCAGAAAACAGTAACACTTGTTCAGAACGAAAGAAAGCACAGAGCCCCAGATTTTATGTTGTCCTGGAGAGCTTGCAGAGCACTGGGGAAAGGCAGGCAGAGAATTCCCTGCTAGCACCTTCTCTGTGCCTGTTCACATTGCTTGGCAGAATCGCTTTTGTGCAGAAAACAGTAACACTTGTTCAGAACAAAAGAAAGCACAGAGCCCCAGATTTTATGTTGTCCTGGAGAGCTTGCAGAGCACTGGGGAAAGGCAGGCAGAGAATTCCCTGCTAGCACCTTCTCTGTGCCTGGGAAGCA
Organism: Strix uralensis; assembly: GCF_047716275.1. NCBI lineage: Eukaryota > Metazoa > Chordata > Aves > Strigiformes > Strigidae > Strix > Strix uralensis. Next base: position 74,301 of record NW_027436815.1, read on the forward strand.
GAAGTGTTCACATTGCTTCGCAGAATCGCTTTTGTGCAGAAAACAGTAACACTTGTTCAGAACGAAACAAAGCACAGAGCCCCAGATTTTATGTTGTCCTGGAGAGCTTGCAGAGCACTGGGGAAAGGCAGGCAGAGAATTCTCTGCTAGCACCTTCTCTGTGCCTGGGAAGCAGAACTGTTCACATTGCTTGGCAGAATCGCTTTTGTGCAGAAAACAGTAACACTTGTTCAGAACGAAAGAAAGCACAGAGCCCCAGATTTTATGTTGTCCTGGAGAGCTTGCAGAGCACTGGGGAAAGGCAGGCAGAGAATTCCCTGCTAGCACCTTCTCTGTGCCTGGGAGGCAGAAGTGTTCACATTGCTTGGCAGAATCGCTTCTGTGCAGAAAACAGTAACACTTGTTCAGAACGAAAGAAAGCACAGAGCCCCAGATTTTATGTTGTCCTGGAGAGCTTGCAGAGCACTGGGGAAAGGCAGGCAGAGAATTCCCTGCTAGCACCTTCTCTGTGCCTGTTCACATTGCTTCGCAGAATCGCTTTTGTGCAGAAAACAGTAACACTTGTTCAGAACGAAAGAAAGCACAGAGCCCCAGATTTTATGTTGTCCTGGAGAGCTTGCAGAGCACTGGGGAAAGGCAGGCAGAGAATTCCCTGCTAGCACCTTCTCTGTGCCTGGGAAGCAGAAGTGTTCACATTCCTTCGCAGAATCGCTTTTGTGCAGAAAACAGTAACACTTGTTCAGAACGAAAGAAAGCACAGAGCCCCAGATTTGCTGTTGTCCTGGAGAGCTTGCAGAGCACTGCGGAAAAGCAGGCAGAGAATTCCCTGCTAGCACCTTCTCTGTGCCTGTTCACATTGCTTCGCATAATCGCTTTTGTGCAGAAAACAGTAACACTTGTTCAGAACGAAAGAAAGCACAGAGCCCCAGATTTTATGTTGTCCTGGAGAGCTTGCAGAGCACTGGGGAAAAGCAGGCAGAGAATTCCCTGATAGCACCTTTTCTGTGCCTGTTCACATTCCTTCGCAGAATCGGTTTTGTGCAGAAAACAGTAACACTTGTTCAGAACGAAAGAAAGCACAGAGCCCCAGATTTTATGTTGTCCTGGAGAGCTTGCAGAGCACTGGGGAAAGGCAGGCAGAGAATTCTCTGCTAGCACCTTCTCTGTGCCTGGGAAGCAGAACTGTTCACATTGCTTGGCAGAATCGCTTTTGTGCAGAAAACAGTAACACTTGTTCAGAACGAAACAAAGCACAGAGCCCCAGATTTTATGTTGTCCTGGAGAGCTTGCAGAGCACTGGGGAAAGGCAGGCAGAGAATTCCCTGCTAGCACCTTCTCTGTGCCTGGGAAGCAGAAGTCTTCACATTGCTTCGCAGAATCGCTTTTGTGCAGAAAACAGTAACACTTGTTCAGAACGAAAGAAAGCACAGAGCCCCAGATTTGCTGTTGTCCTGGAGAGCTTGCAGAGCACTGGGGAAAGGCAGGCAGAGAATTCCCTGCTAGCACCTTCTCTGTGCCTGGGAAGCAGAACTGTTCACATTGCTTGGCAGAATCGCTTTTGTGCAGAAAACAGTAACACTTGTTCAGAACGAAAGAAAGCACAGAGCCCCAGATTTTATGTTGTCCTGGAGAGCTTGCAGAGCACTGGGGAAAGGCAGGCAGAGAATTCCCTGATAGCACCTTCTCTGTGCCTGTTCACATTGCTTCGCATAATCGCTTTTGTGCAGAAAACAGTAACACTTGTTCAGAACGAAAGAAAGCACAGAGCCCCAGATTTTATGTTGTCCTGGAGAGCTTGCAGAGCACTGGGGAAAGGCAGGCAGAGAATTCCCTGCTAGCACCTTCTCTGTGCCTGGGAAGCAGAAATGTTCACATTGCTTGGCAGAATCGCTTTTGTGCAGAAAACAGTAACACTTGTTCAGAACGAAAGAAAGCACAGAGCCCCAGATTTGCTGTTGTCCTGGAGAGCTTGCAGAGCACTGGGGAAAGGCAGGCAGAGAATTCCCTGCTAGCACCTTCTCTGTGCCTGTTCACATTGCTTGGCAGAATCGCTTTTGTGCAGAAAACCGTAACACTTGTTCAGAACGAAAGAAAGCACAGAGCCCCAGATTTTATGTTGTCCTGGAGAGCTTGCAGAGCACTGCGGAAAAGCAGGCAGAGAATTCCCTGCTAGCACCTTCTCTGTGCCTGTTCACATTGCTGCGCAGAATCGCTTTTGTGCAGAAAACAGTAACACTTGTTCAGAACGAAAGAAAGCACAGAGCCCCAGATTTTATGTTGTCCTGGAGAGCTTGCAGAGCACTGCGGAAAAGCAGGCAGAGAATTCCCTGCTAGCACCTTCTCTGTGCCTGGGAAGCAGAAGTGTTCACATTGCTTGGCAGAATCGCTTTTGTGCAGAAAACCGTAACACTTGTTCAGAACGAAAGAAAGCACAGAGCCCCAGATTTTATGTTGTCCTGGAGAGCTTGCAGAGCACAGGGGAAAGGCAGGCAGAGAATTCCCTGCTAGCACCTTCTCTGTGCCTGGGAAGCAGAAGTGTTCACATTGCTTCGCAGAATCAGTTTTGTGCAGAAAACAGTAACACTTGTTCAGAACGAAAGAAAGCACAGAGCCCCAGGTTTGCTGTTGTCCTGGAGAGCTTGCAGAGCACTGCGGAAAAGCAGGCAGAGAATTCCCTGCTAGCACCTTCTCTGTGCCTGTTCACATTGCTTCGCAGAATCGCTTTTGTGCAGAAAACAGTAACACTTGTTCAGAATGAAAGAAAGCACAGAGCCCCAGGTTTTATGTTGTCCTGGAGAGCTTGCAGAGCACTGGGGAAAGGCAGGCAGAGAATTCCCTGCTAGCACCTTCTCTGTGCCTGGGAAGCAGAAGTGTTCACATTCCTTCGCAGAATCGCTTTTGTGCAGAAAACAGTAACACTTGTTCAGAACGAAAGAAAGCACAGAGCCCCAGATTTGCTGTTGTCCTGGAGAGCTTGCAGAACACTGGGGAAAAGCAGGCAGAGAATTCCCTGCTAGCACCTTCTCTGTGCCTGTTCACATTGCTTCGCATAATCGCTTTTGTGCAGAAAACAGTAACACTTGTTCAGAACGAAAGAAAGCACAGAGCCCCAGATTTTATGTTGTCCTGGAGAGCTTGCAGAGCACTGGGGAAAAGCAGGCAGAGAATTCCCTGATAGCACCTTTTCTGTGCCTGTTCACATTCCTTCGCAGAATCGGTTTTGTGCAGAAAACAGTAACACTTGTTCAGAACGAAAGAAAGCACAGAGCCCCAGATTTTATGTTGTCCTGGAGAGCTTGCAGAGCACTGGGGAAAGGCAGGCAGAGAATTCCCTGCTAGCACCTTCTCTGTGCCTGGGAAGCAGAAGTGTTCACATTGCTTCGCAGAATCGCTTTTGTGCAGAAAACAGTAACACTTGTTCAGAACGAAAGAAAGCACAGAGCCCCAGATTTTATGTTGTCCTGGAGAGCTTGCAGAGCACTGGGGAAAGGCAGGCAGAGAATTCCCTGCTAGCACCTTCTCTGTGCCTGTTCACATTGCTTGGCAGAATCGCTTTTGTGCAGAAAACAGTAACACTTGTTCAGAACAAAAGAAAGCACAGAGCCCCAGATTTTATGTTGTCCTGGAGAGCTTGCAGAGCACTGGGGAAAGGCAGGCAGAGAATTCCCTGCTAGCACCTTCTCTGTGCCTGGGAAGCAGAAGTGTTCACATTGCTTCGCAGAATCGCTTTTGTGCAGAAAACAGTAACACTTGTTCAGAACGAAACAAAGCACAGAGCCCCAGATTTTATGTTGTCCTGGAGAGCTTGCAGAGCACTGGGGAAAGGCAGGCAGAGAATTCTCTGCTAGCACCTTCTCTGTGCCTGGGAAGCAGAACTGTTCACATTGCTTGGCAGAATCGCTTTTGTGCAGAAAACAGTAACACTTGTTCAGAACGAAAGAAAGCACAGAGCCCCAGATTTTATGTTGTCCTGGAGAGCTTGCAGAGCACTGGGGAAAGGCAGGCAGAGAATTCCCTGCTAGCACCTTCTCTGTGCCTGGGAGGCAGAAGTGTTCACATTGCTTGGCAGAATCGCTTCTGTGCAGAAAACAGTAACACTTGTTCAGAACGAAAGAAAGCACAGAGCCCCAGATTTTATGTTGTCCTGGAGAGCTTGCAGAGCACTGGGGAAAGGCAGGCAGAGAATTCCCTGCTAGCACCTTCTCTGTGCCTGTTCACATTGCTTCGCAGAATCGCTTTTGTGCAGAAAACAGTAACACTTGTTCAGAACGAAAGAAAGCACAGAGCCCCAGATTTTATGTTGTCCTGGAGAGCTTGCAGAGCACTGGGGAAAGGCAGGCAGAGAATTCCCTGCTAGCACCTTCTCTGTGCCTGGGAAGCAGAACTGTTCACATTGCTTGGCAGAATCGCTTTTGTGCAGAAAACAGTAACACTTGTTCAGAACGAAAGAAAGCACAGAGCCCCAGATTTTATGTTGTCCTGGAGAGCTTGCAGAGCACTGGGGAAAGGCAGGCAGAGAATTCCCTGCTAGCACCTTCTCTGTGCCTGGGAGGCAGAAGTGTTCACATTGCTTGGCAGAATCGCTTCTGTGCAGAAAACAGTAACACTTGTTCAGAACGAAAGAAAGCACAGAGCCCCAGATTTTATGTTGTCCTGGAGAGCTTGCAGAGCACTGGGGAAAAGCAGGCAGAGAATTCCCTGCTAGCACCTTCTCTGTGCCTGTTCACATTGCTTCGCAGAATCGCTTTTGTGCAGAAAACAGTAACACTTGTTCAGAACGAAAGAAAGCACAGAGCCCCAGATTTTATGTTGTCCTGGAGAGCTTGCAGAGCACTGGGGAAAGGCAGGCAGAGAATTCCCTGATAGCACCTTCTCTGTGCCTGTTCACATTGCTTCGCATAATCGCTTTTGTGCAGAAAACAGTAACACTTGTTCAGAACGAAAGAAAGCACAGAGCCCCAGATTTTATGTTGTCCTGGAGAGCTTGCAGAGCACTGGGGAAAGGCAGGCAGAGAATTCCCTGCTAGCACCTTCTCTGTGCCTGGGAAGCAGAAATGTTCACATTGCTTGGCAGAATCGCTTTTGTGCAGAAAACAGTAACACTTGTTCAGAACGAAAGAAAGCACAGAGCCCCAGATTTGCTGTTGTCCTGGAGAGCTTGCAGAGCACTGCGGAAAAGCAGGCAGAGAATTCCCTGCTAGCACCTTCTCTGTGCCTGTTCACATTGCTGCGCAGAATCGCTTTTGTGCAGAAAACACTAACACTTGTTCAGAACGAAAGAAAGCACAGAGCCCCAGATTTTATGTTGTCCTGGAGAGCTTGCAGAGCACTGCGGAAAAGCAGGCAGAGAATTCCCTGCTAGCACCTTCTCTGTGCCTGGGAAGCAGAAGTGTTCACATTGCTTGGCAGAATCGCTTTTGTGCAGAAAACCGTAACACTTGTTCAGAACGAAAGAAAGCACAGAGCCCCAGATTTTATGTTGTCCTGGAGAGCTTGCAGAGCACAGGGGAAAGGCAGGCAGAGAATTCCCTGCTAGCACCTTCTCTGTGCCTGGGAAGCAGAAGTGTTCACATTGCTTCGCAGAATCAGTTTTGTGCAGAAAACAGTAACACTTGTTCAGAACGAAAGAAAGCACAGAGCCCCAGGTTTGCTGTTGTCCTGGAGAGCTTGCAGAGCACTGCGGAAAAGCAGGCAGAGAATTCCCTGCTAGCACCTTCTCTGTGCCTGTTCACATTGCTTCGCAGAATCGCTTTTGTGCAGAAAACAGTAACACTTGTTCAGAACGAAAGAAAGCACAGAGCCCCAGATTTTATGTTGTCCTGGAGAGCTTGCAGAGCACTGGGGAAAGGCAGGCAGAGAATTCCCTGCTAGCACCTTCTCTGTGCCTGGGAAGCAGAAGTGTTCACATTCCTTCGCAGAATCGCTTTTGTGCAGAAAACAGTAACACTTGTTCAGAACGAAAGAAAGCACAGAGCCCCAGATTTGCTGTTGTCCTGGAGAGCTTGCAGAACACTGGGGAAAAGCAGGCAGAGAATTCCCTGCTAGCACCTTCTCTGTGCCTGTTCACATTGCTTCGCATAATCGCTTTTGTGCAGAAAACAGTAACACTTGTTCAGAACGAAAGAAAGCACAGAGCCCCAGATTTTATGTTGTCCTGGAGAGCTTGCAGAGCACTGGGGAAAAGCAGGCAGAGAATTCCCTGATAGCACCTTTTCTGTGCCTGTTCACATTCCTTCGCAGAATCGGTTTTGTGCAGAAAACAGTAACACTTGTTCAGAACGAAAGAAAGCACAGAGCCCCAGATTTTATGTTGTCCTGGAGAGCTTGCAGAGCACTGGGGAAAGGCAGGCAGAGAATTCCCTGCTAGCACCTTCTCTGTGCCTGGGAAGCAGAAGTGTTCACATTGCTTCGCAGAATCGCTTTTGTGCAGAAAACAGTAACACTTGTTCAGAACGAAAGAAAGCACAGAGCCCCAGATTTTATGTTGTCCTGGAGAGCTTGCAGAGCACTGGGGAAAAGCAGGCAGAGAATTCCCTGCTAGCACCTTCTCTGTGCCTGTTCACATTGCTTGGCAGAATCGCTTTTGTGCAGAAAACAGTAACACTTGTTCAGAACAAAAGAAAGCACAGAGCCCCAGATTTTATGTTGTCCTGGAGAGCTTGCAGAGCACTGGGGAAAGGCAGGCAGAGAATTCCCTGCTAGCACCTTCTCTGTGCCTGGGAAGCAGAAGTGTTCACATTGCTTCGCAGAATCGCTTTTGTGCAGAAAACAGTAACACTTGTTCAGAACGAAACAAAGCACAGAGCCCCAGATTTTATGTTGTCCTGGAGAGCTTGCAGAGCACTGGGGAAAGGCAGGCAGAGAATTCTCTGCTAGCACCTTCTCTGTGCCTGGGAAGCAGAACTGTTCACATTGCTTGGCAGAATCGCTTTTGTGCAGAAAACAGTAACACTTGTTCAGAACGAAAGAAAGCACAGAGCCCCAGATTTTATGTTGTCCTGGAGAGCTTGCAGAGCACTGGGGAAAGGCAGGCAGAGAATTCTCTGCTAGCACCTTCTCTGTGCCTGGGAAGCAGAACTGTTCACATTGCTTGGCAGAATCGCTTTTGTGCAGAAAACAGTAACACTTGTTCAGAACGAAAGAAAGCACAGAGCCCCAGATTTTATGTTGTCCTGGAGAGCTTGCAGAGCACTGGGGAAAGGCAGGCAGAGAATTCCCTGCTAGCACCTTCTCTGTGCCTGGGAGGCAGAAGTGTTCACATTGCTTGGCAGAATCGCTTCTGTGCAGAAAACAGTAACACTTGTTCAGAACGAAAGAAAGCACAGAGCCCCAGATTTTATGTTGTCCTGGAGAGCTTGCAGAGCACTGGGGAAAAGCAGGCAGAGAATTCCCTTCTAGCACCTTCTCTGTGCCTGTTCACATTGCTTCGCAGAATCGCTTTTGTGCAGAAAACAGTAACACTTGTTCAGAACGAAAGAAAGCACAGAGCCCCAGATTTTATGTTGTCCTGGAGAGCTTGCAGAGCACTGGGGAAAGGCAGGCAGAGAATTCCCTGCTAGCACCTTCTCTGTGCCTGGGAGGCAGAAGTATTCACATTGCTTGGCAGAATCGCTTCTGTGCAGAAAACAGTAACACTTGTTCAGAACGAAAGAAAGCACAGAGCCCCAGATTTTATGTTGTCCTGGAGAGCTTGCAGAGCACTGGGGAAAAGCAGGCAGAGAATTCCCTGCTAGCACCTTCTCTGTGCCTGGGAAGCAGAAGCGTTCACATTGCTTCGCAGAATCGCTTTTGTGCAGAAAACAGTAACACTTGTTCAGAACGAAAGAAAGCACAGAGCCCCAGATTTGCTGTTGTCCTGGAGAGCTTGCAGAGCACTGGGGAAAGGCAGGCAGAGAATTCCCTGCTAGCACCTTCTCTGTGCCTGGGAAGCAGAAGTGTTCACATTGCTTCGCAGAATCGCTTTTGTGCAGAAAACAGTAACACTTGTTCAGAACGAAAGAAAGCACAGAGCCCCAGATTTTATGTTGTCCTGGAGAGCTTGCAGAGCACTGGGGAAAGGCAGGCAGAGAATTCCCTGCTAGCACCTTCTCTGTGCCTGGGAAGCAGAACTGTTCACATTGCTTGGCAGAATCGCTTTTGTGCAGAAAACAGTAACACTTGTTCAGAACGAAAGAAAGCACAGAGCCCCAGATTTTATGTTGTCCTGGAGAGCTTGCAGAGCACTGGGGAAAGGCAGGCAGAGAATTCCCTGCTAGCACCTTCTCTGTGCCTGGGAGGCAGAAGTGTTCACATTGCTTGGCAGAATCGCTTCTGTGCAGAAAACAGTAACACTTGTTCAGAACGAAAGAAAGCACAGAGCCCCAGATTTTATGTTGTCCTGGAGAGCTTGCAGAGCACTGGGGAAAGGCAGGCAGAGAATTCCCTGCTAGCACCTTCTCTGTGCCTGTTCACATTGCTTGGCAGAATCGCTTTTGTGCAGAAAACACTAACACTTGTTCAGAACGAAAGAAAGCACAGAGCCCCAGATTTTATGTTGTCCTGGAGAGCTTGCAGAGCACTGGGGAAAGGCAGGCAGAGAATTCTCTGCTAGCACCTTCTCTGTGCCTGGGAAGCAGAACTGTTCACATTGCTTGGCAGAATCGCTTTTGTGCAGAAAACAGTAACACTTGTTCAGAACGAAAGAAAGCACAGAGCCCCAGATTTTATGTTGTCCTGGAGAGCTTGCAGAGCACTGGGGAAAGGCAGGCAGAGAATTCCCTGCTAGCACCTTCTCTGTGCCTGGGAGGCAGAAGTATTCACATTGCTTCGCAGAATCGCTTCTGTGCAGAAAACAGTAACACTTGTTCAGAACGAAAGAAAGCACAGAGCCCCAGATTTTATGTTGTCCTGGAGAGCTTGCAGAGCACTGGGGAAAAGCAGGCAGAGAATTCCCTGCTAGCACCTTCTCTGTGCCTGGGAAGCAGAAGTGTTCACATTGCTTCGCAGAATCGCTTTTGTGCAGAAAACAGTAACACTTGTTCAGAACGAAAGAAAGCACAGAGCCCCAGATTTTATGTTGTCCTGGAGAGCTTGCAGAGCACTGGGGAAAGGCAGGCAGAGAATTCCCTGCTAGCACCTTCTCTGTGCCTGGGAAGCAGAAGTGTTCACATTGCTTCGCAGAATCGCTTTTGTGCAGAAAACAGTAACACTTGTTCAGAACGAAAGAAAGCACAGAGCCCCAGATTTTATGTTGTCCTGGAGAGCTTGCAGAGCACTGGGGAAAGGCAGGCAGAGAATTCCCTGCTAGCACCTTCTCTGTGCCTGGGAAGCAGAACTGTTCACATTGATTGGCAGAATCGCTTTTGTGCAGAAAACAGTAACACTTGTTCAGAACGAAAGAAAGCACAGAGCCCCAGATTTTATGTTGTCCTGGAGAGCTTGCAGAGCACTGGGGAAAGGCAGGCAGAGAATTCCCTGCTAGCACCTTCTCTGTGCCTGGGAGGCAGAAGTGTTCACATTGCTTGGCAGAATCGCTTCTGTGCAGAAAACAGTAACACTTGTTCAGAACGAAAGAAAGCACAGAGCCCCAGATTTTATGTTGTCCTGGAGAGCTTGCAGAGCACTGGGGAAAAGCAGGCAGAGAATTCCCTGCTAGCACCTTCTCTGTGCCTGTTCACATTGCTTCGCAGAATCGCTTTTGTGCAGAAAACAGTAACACTTGTTCAGAACGAAAGAAAGCACAGAGCCCCAGATTTTATGTTGTCCTGGAGAGCTTGCAGAGCACTGGGGAAAGGCAGGCAGAGAATTCCCTGCTAGCACCTTCTCTGTGCCTGTTCACATTGTTTCGCAGAATCGCTTTTGTGCAGAAAACAGTAACACTTGTTCAGAACGAAAGAAAGCACAGAGCCCCAGATTTTATGTTGTCCTGGAGAGCTTGCAGAGCACTGGGGAAAGGCAGGCAGAGAATTCCCTGCTAGCACCTTCTCTGTGCCTGGGAGGCAGAAGTATTCACATTGCTTGGCAGAATCGCTTCTGTGCAGAAAACAGTAACACTTGTTCAGAACGAAAGAAAGCACAGAGCCCCAGATTTTATGTTGTCCTGGAGAGCTTGCAGAGCACTGGGGAAAGGCAGGCAGAGAATTCCCTGCTAGCGCCTTCTCTGTGCCTGGGAAGCAGAAGTGTTCACATTGCTTCGCAGAATCGCTTTTGTGCAGAAAACAGTAACACTTGTTCAGAACGAAAGAAAGCACAGAGCCCCAGATTTTATGTAGTCCTGGAGAGCTTGCAGAGCACTGGGGAAAAGCAGGCAGAGAATTCCCTGCTACCACCTTCTCTGTGCCTGGGAAACAGAAGTGTTCACATTGCTTCGCAGAATCGCTTTTGTGCAGAAAACAGTAACACTTGTTCAGAACGAAAGAAAGCACAGAGCCCCAGATTTGTTGTTGTCCTGGAGAGCTTGCAGAGCACTGGGGAAAGGCAGGCAGAGAATTCCCTGCTAGCACCTTCTCTGTGCCTGGGAAGCAGAACTGTTCACATTGCTTCGCAGAATCGCTTTTGTGCAGAAAACAGTAACACTTGTTCAGAACGAAAGAAAGCACAGAGCCCCAGATTTTATGTTGTCCTGGAGAGCTTGCAGAGCACTGGGGAAAGGCAGGCAGAGAATTCCCTGCTAGCACCTTCTCTGTGCCTGGGAATCAGAAGTCTTCACATTGCTTCGCAGAATCACTTTTGTGCAGAAAACAGTAACACTTGTTCAGAACGAAAGAAAGCACAGAGCCGCAGATTTTATGTTGTCCTGGAGAGCTTGCAGAGCACTGGGGAAAGGCAGGCAGAGAATTCCCTGCTAGCACCTTCTCTGTGCCTGGGAAACAGAAGTGTTCCCATTGCTTCGCAGAATAGCTTTTGTGCAGAAAACAGTAACACTTGTTCAGAACGAAAGAAAGCACAGAGCCCCAGATTTTATGTTGTCCTGGAGAGCTTGCAGAGCACTGGGGAAAGGCAGGCAGAGAATTCCCTGCTAGCACCTTCTCTGTGCCTGTTCACATTGCTTCGCAGAATCGCTTTTGTGCAGAAAACAGTAACACTTGTTCAGAACGAAAGAAAGCACAGAGCCCCAGATTTTATGTTGTCCTGGAGAGCTTGCAGAGCACTGGGGAAAAGCAGGCAGAGAATTCCCTGCTACCACCTTCTCTGTGCCTGGGAAACAGAAGTGTTCACATTGCTTCGCAGAATCGCTTTTGTGCAGAAAACAGTAACACTTGTTTAGAACGAAAGAAAGCACAGAGCCCCAGATTTTATGTTGTCCTGGAGAGCTTGCAGAGCACTGGGGAAAGGCAGGCAGAGAATTCCCTGCTAGCACCTTTTCTGTGCCTGTTCACATTGCTTCGCAGAATCGCTTTTGTGCAGAAAACAGTAACACTTGTTCAGAACGAAAGAAAGCACAGAGCCCCAGATTTTATGTTGTCCTGGAGAGCTTGCAGAGCACTGGGGAAAAGCAGGCAGAGAATTCCCTGCTACCACCTTCTCTGTGCCTGGGAAACAGAAGTGTTCCCATTGCTTCGCAGAATCGCTTTTGTGCAGAAAACAGTAACACTTGTTCAGAACGAAAGAAAGCACAGAGCCCCAGATTTTATGTTGTCCTGGAGAGCTTGCAGAGCACTGGGGAAAGGCAGGCAGACAATTCCCTGCTAGTACCTTCTCTGTGCCTGGGAAGCACAAGTGTTCACATTGCTTCGCAGAATCGCTTTTGTGCAGAAAACAGTAACACTTGTTCAGAACGAAAGAAAGCACAGAGCCCCAGATTTGCTGTTGTCCTGGAGAGCTTGCAGAGCACTGCGGAAAAGCAGGCAGAGAATTCCCTGCTAGCACCTTCTCTGTGCCTGGGAAGCAGAAGTGTTCACATTGCTTCGCAGAATCGCTTTTGTGCAGAAAACAGTAACACTTGTTCAGCACGAAAGAAAGCACAGAGCCCCAGATTTTATGTTGTCCTGGAGAGCTTGCAGAGCACTGGGGAAAAGCAGGCAGAGAATTCCCTGCTAGCACCTTCTTTGTGCCTGGGAAACAGAAGTGTTCCCATTGCTTCGCAGAATCGCTTTTGTGCAGAAAACAGTAACACTTGTTCACAACGAAAGAAAGCACAGAGCCCCAGATTTGCTGTTGTCCTGGAGGGCTTGCAGAGCACTGGGGAAAGGCAGGCAGAGGATTCCCTGCTAGCACCTTCTCTGTGCCTGTTCACATTGCTTCGCAGAATCGCTTTTGTGCAGAAAACAGTAACACTTGTTCAGAACGAAAGAAAGCACAGAGCCCCAGATTTTATGTTGTCCTGGAGAGCTTGCAGAGCACTGGGGAAAGGCAGGCAGACAATTCCCTGCTAGCACCTTCTCTGTGCCTGGGAAGCACAAGTGTTCACATTGCTTGGCAGAATCGCTTTTGTGCAGAAAACAGTAACACTTGTTCAGAACGAAAGAAAGCACAGAGCCCCAGATTTGCTGTTGTCCTGGAGAGCTTGCAGAGCACTGCGGAAAAGCAGGCAGAGAATTCCCTGCTAGCACCTTCTCTGTGCCTGGGAAGCAGAAGTGTTCACATTGCTTCGCAGAATCGCTTTTGTGCAGAAAACAGTAACACTTGTTCAGAACGAAAGAAAGCACAGAGCCCCAGATTTTATGTTGTCCTGGAGAGCTTGCAGAGCACTGGGGAAAAGCAGGCAGAGAATTCCCTGCTAGCACCTTCTCTGTGCCTGGGAAACAGAAGTGTTCACATTGCTTCGCAGAATCGCTTTTGTGCAGAAAACAGTAACACTTGTTCAGAACGAAAGAAAGCACAGAGCCCCAGATTTTATGTTGTCCTGGAGAGCTTGCAGAGCACTGGGGAAAGGCAGGCAGAGAATTCCCTGCTAGCACCTTCTTTGTGCCTGTTCACATTGCTTGGCAGAATCGCTTTTGTGCAGAAAACAGTAACACTTGTTCAGAACGAAAGAAAGCACAGAGCCCCAGATTTTATGTTGTCCTGGAGAGCTTGCAGAGCACTGGGGAAAAGCAGGCAGAGAATTCCCTGATAGCACCTTCTCTGTGCCTGGGAAGCACAAGTGTTCACATTGCTTCGCAGAATCGCTTTTGTGCAGAAAACAATAATACTTGTTCAGAACGAAAGAAAGCACAGAGCCCCAGATTTGCTGTTGTCCTGGAGAGCTTGCAGAGCACTGGGGAAAGGCAGGCAGAGAATTCCCTGCTAGCACCTTCTCTGTGCCTGGGAAGCAGAAGTGTTCACATTGCTTCGCAGAATCGCTTTTGTGCAGAAAACAGTAACACTTGTTCAGAACGAAAGAAAGCACAGAGCCCCAGATTTTATGTTGTCCTGGAGAGCTTGCAGAGCACTGGGGAAAAGCAGGCAGAGAATTCCCTGCTAGCACCTTCTTTGTGCCTGTTCACATTGCTTCGCAGAATCGCTTTTGTGCAGAAAACAGTAACACTTGTTCAGAACGAAAGAAAGCACAGAGCCCCAGATTTTATGTTGTCCTGGAGAGCTTGCAGAGCACTGGGGAAAAGCAGGCAGAGAATTCCCTGCTAGCACCTTCTCTGTGCCTGTTCACATTGCTTCGCAGAATCGCTTTTGTGCAGAAAACAGTAACACTTGTTCAGACGAAAGAAAGCACAGAGCCCCAGATTTTATGTTGTCCTGGAGAGCTTGCAGAGCACTGGGGAAAAGCAGGCAGAGAATTCCCTGCTAGCACCTTCTCTGTGCCTGGGAAACAGAAGTGTTCCCATTGCTTCGCAGAATCGCTTTTGTGCAGAAAACAGTAACACTTGTTCAGAACGAAAGAAAGCACAGAGCCCCAGATTCTATGTTGTCCTGGAGAGCTTGCAGAGCACTGGGGAAAGGCAGGCAGAGAATTCCCTGCTAGCACCTTCTCTGTGCCTGGGAAGCAGAAGTGTTCACATTGCTTCGCAGAATCGCTTTTGTGCAGAAAACAGTAACACTTGTTCAGAACGAAAGAAAGCACAGAGCCCCAGATTTTATGTTGTCCTGGAGAGCTTGCAGAGCACTGGGGAAAGGCAGGCAGAGAATTCCCTGCTAGCACCTTCTCTGTGCCTGGGAAGCGGACGTGTTCACATTGCTTCACAGAATAGCTTTTGTGCAGAAAACAGTAACACTTGTTCAGAACGAAAGAAAGCACAGAGCCCCAGATTTGCTGTTGTCCTGGAGAGCTTGCAGAGCACTGGGGAAAAGCAGGCAGAGAATTCCCTGCTAGCACCTTCTTTGTGCCTGTTCACATTGCTTGGCAGAATCGCTTTTGTGCAGAAAACAGTAACACTTGTTCAGAACGAAAGAAAGCACAGAGCCCCAGATTTTATGTTGTCCTGGAGAGCTTGCAGAGCACTGGGGAAAAGCAGGCAGAGAATTCCCTGATAGCACCTTCTCTGTGCCTGGGAAGCACAAGTGTTCACATTGCTTCGCAGAATCGCTTTTGTGCAGAAAACAATAATACTTGTTCAGAACGAAAGAAAGCACAGAGCCCCAGATTTGCTGTTGTCCTGGAGAGCTTGCAGAGCACTGGGGAAAGGCACGCAGAGAATTCCCTGCTAGCACCTTCTCTGTGCCTGGGAAGCAGAAGTGTTCACATTGCTTCGCAGAATCGCTTTTGTGCAGAAAACAGTAACACTTGTTCAGAACGAAAGAAAGCACAGAGCCCCAGATTTTATGTTGTCCTGGAGAGCTTGCAGAGCACTGGGGAAAAGCAGGCAGAGAATTCCCTGCTAGCACCTTCTTTGTGCCTGTTCACATTGCTTCGCAGAATCGCTTTTGTGCAGAAAACAGTAACACTTGTTCAGAACGAAAGAAAGCACAGAGCCCCAGATTTTATGTTGTCCTGGAGAGCTTGCAGAGCACTGGGGAAAAGCAGGCAGAGAATTCCCTGCTAGCACCTTCTCTGTGCCTGTTCACATTGCTTCGCAGAATCGCTTTTGTGCAGAAAACAGTAACACTTGTTCAGACGAAAGAAAGCACAGAGCCCCAGATTTTATGTTGTCCTGGAGAGCTTGCAGAGCACTGGGGAAAAGCAGGCAGAGAATTCCCTGCTAGCACCTTCTCTGTGCCTGGGAAACAGAAGTGTTCCCATTGCTTCGCAGAATCGCTTTTGTGCAGAAAACAGTAACACTTGTTCAGAACGAAAGAAAGCACAGAGCCCCAGATTCTATGTTGTCCTGGAGAGCTTGCAGAGCACTGGGGAAAGGCAGGCAGAGAATTCCCTGCTAGCACCTTCTCTGTGCCTGGGAAGCAGAAGTGTTCACATTGCTTCGCAGAATCGCTTTTGTGCAGAAAACAGTAACACTTGTTCAGAACGAAAGAAAGCACAGAGCCCCAGATTTTATGTTGTCCTGGAGAGCTTGCAGAGCACTGGGGAAAGGCAGGCAGACAATTCCCTGCTAGCACCTTCTCTGTGCCTGTTCACATTGCTTCGCAGAATCGCTTTTGTGCAGAAAACAGTAACACTTGTTCAGCACGAAAGAAAGCACAGAGCCCCAGATTTTATGTTGTCCTGGAGAGCTTGCAGAGCACTGGGGAAAAGCAGGCAGAGAATTCCCTGCTAGCACCTTCTCTGTGCCTGGGAAGCAGAAGTGTTCACATTGCTTCGCAGAATCGCTTTTGTGCAGAAAACAATAACACTTGTTCAGAACGAAAGAAAGCACAGAGCCCCAGATTTGTTGTTGTCCTGGAGAGCTTGCAGAGCACTGGGGAAAGGCAGGCAGAGAATTCCCTGCTAGCACCTTCTCTGTGCCTGGGAAGCAGAAGTGTTCACATTGCTTCGCAGAATCGCTTTTGTGCAGAAAACAGTAACACTTGTTCAGAACGAAAGAAAGCACAGAGCCCCAGATTTTATGTTGTCCTGGAGAGCTTGCAGAGCACTGGGGAAAGGCAGGCAGAGAATTCCCTGCTAGCACCTTCTCTGTGCCTGGGAATCAGAAGTGTTCACATTGCTTCGCAGAATCGCTTTTGTGCAGAAAACAGTAACACTTGTTCAGAACAAAAGAAAGCACAGAGCCGCAGATTTTATGTTGTCCTGGAGAGCTTGCAGAGCACTGGGGAAAGGCAGGCAGAGAATTCCCTGCTAGCACCTTCTCTGTGCCTGTTCACATTGCTTCGCAGAATCGCTTTTGTGCAGAAAACAGTAACACTTGTTCAGCACGAAAGAAAGCACAGAGCCCCAGATTTTATGTTGTCCTGGAGAGCTTGCAGAGCACTGGGGAAAAGCAGGCAGAGAATTCCCTGCTAGCACCTTCTCTGTGCCTGGGAAACAGAAGTGTTCACATTGCTACGCAGAATCGCTTTTGTGCAGAAAACAGTAACACTTGTTCAGAATGAAAGAAAGCACAGAGCCCCAGATTTTATGTTGTCCTGGAGAGCTTGCAGAGCACTGGGGAAAGGCAGGCAGAGAATTCCCTGCTAGCACCTTCTCTGTGCCTGGGAAGCGGACGTGTTCACATTGCTTCACAGAATAGCTTTTGTGCAGAAAACAGTAACACTTGTTCAGAACAAAAGAAAGCACAGAGCCCCAGATTTGCTGTTGTCCTGGAGAGCTTGCAGAGCACTGGGGAAAAGCAGGCAGAGAATTCCCTGCTAGCACCTTCTCTGTTCCTGGGAAGCACAAGTGTTCTCATTGCTTCGTAGAATCGCTTTTGTGCAGAAAACAGTAACACTTGTTCAGAACGAAAGAAAGCACAGAGCCCCAGATTTTATGTTGTCCTGGAGAGCTTGCAGAGCACTGGGGAAAGGCAGGCAGAGAATTCCCTGCTAGCACCTTCTCTGTGCCTGTTCACATTCCTTCGCAGAATCGCTTTTGTGCAGAAAACACTAACACTTGTTCAGAACGAAAGAAAGCACAGAGCCCCAGATTTTATGTTGTCCTGGAGAGCTTGCAGAGCACTGGGGAAAAGCAGGCAGAGAATTCCCTGCTACCACCTTCTCTGTGCCTGGGAAACAGAAGTGTTCACATTGCTTCGCAGAATCGCTTTTGTGCAGAAAACAGTAACACTTGTTTAGAACGAAAGAAAGCACAGAGCCCCAGATTTTATGTTGTCCTGGAGAGCTTGCAGAGCACTGGGGAAAGGCAGGCAGAGAATTCCCTGCTAGCACCTTTTCTGTGCCTGTTCACATTGCTTCGCAGAATCGCTTTTGTGCAGAAAACAGTAACACTTGTTCAGAACGAAAGAAAGCACAGAGCCCCAGATTTTATGTTGTCCTGGAGAGCTTGCAGAGCACTGGGGAAAATCAGGCAGAGAATACCCTGCTAGCACCTTCTCTGTGCCTGGGAAACAGAAGTGTTCCCATTGCTTCGCAGAATCGCTTTTGTGCAGAAAACAGTAACACTTGTTCAGAACGAAAGAAAGCACAGAGCCCCAGATTTTATGTTGTCCTGGAGAGCTTGCAGAGCACTGGGGAAAGGCAGGCAGAGAATTCCCTGCTAGCACCTTCTCTGTGCCTGGGAAGCACAAGTGTTCACATTGCTTCGCAGAATCGCTTTTGTGCAGAAAACAGTAACACTTGTTCAGAACGAAAGAAAGCACAGAGCCCCAGATTTGCTGTTGTCCTGGAGACCTTGCAGAGCACTGGGGAAAAGCAGGCAGAGAATTCCCTGCTAGCACCTTCTCTGTGCCTGGGAAGCAGAAGTGTTCACATTGCTTCGCAGAATCGCTTTTGTGCAGAAAACAGTAACACTTGTTCAGAACGAAAGAAAGCACAGAGCCCCAGATTTTATGTTGTCCTGGAGAGCTTGCAGAGCACTGGGGAAAAGCAGGCAGAGAATTCCCTGCTAGCACCTTCTCTGTGCCTGTTCACATTGCTTCGCAGAATCGCTTTTGTGCAGAAAACAGTAACACTTGTTCAGAACGAAAGAAAGCACAGAGCCCCAGATTTTATGTTGTCCTGGAGAGCTTGCAGAGCACTGGGGAAAATCAGGCAGAGAATACCCTGCTAGCACCTTCTCTGTGCCTGGGAAACAGAAGTGTTCCCATTGCTTCGCAGAATCGCTTTTGTGCAGAAAACAGTAACACTTGTTCAGAACGAAAGAAAGCACAGAGCCCCAGATTTTATGTTGTCCTGGAGAGCTTGCAGAGCACTGGGGAAAGGCAGGCAGAGAATTCCCTGCTAGCACCTTCTCTGTGCCTGGGAAGCACAAGTGTTCACATTGCTTCGCAGAATCGCTTTTGTGCAGAAAACAGTAACACTTGTTCAGAACGAAAGAAAGCACAGAGCCCCAGATTTGCTGTTGTCCTGGAGACCTTGCAGAGCACTGGGGAAAAGCAGGCAGAGAATTCCCTGCTAGCACCTTCTCTGTGCCTGGGAAGCAGAAGTGTTCACATTGCTTCGCAGAATCGCTTTTGTGCAGAAAACAGTAACACTTGTTCAGAACGAAAGAAAGCACAGAGCCCCAGATTTTATGTTGTCCTGGAGAGCTTGCAGAGCACTGGGGAAAAGCAGGCAGAGAATTCCCTGCTAGCACCTTCTCTGTGCCTGTTCACATTGCTTCGCAGAATCGCTTTTGTGCAGAAAACAGTAACACTTGTTCAGACGAAAGAAAGCACAGAGCCCCAGATTTTATGTTGTCCTGGAGAGCTTGCAGAGCACTGGGGAAAAGCAGGCAGAGAATTCCCTGCTAGCACCTTCTCTGTGCCTGGGAAACAGAAGTGTTTCCATTGCTTCGCAGAATCGCTTTTGTGCAGAAAACAGTAACACTTGTTCAGAACGAAAGAAAGCACAGAGCCCCAGATTCTATGTTGTCCTGGAGAGCTTGCAGAGCACTGGGGAAAGGCAGGCAGAGAATTCCCTGCTAGCACCTTCTCTGTGCCTGTTCACATTGCTTCGCAGAATCGCTTTTGTGCAGAAAACAGTAACACTTGTTCAGAACGAAAGAAAGCACAGAGCCCCAGATTTTATGTTGTCCTGGAGAGCTTGCAGAGCACTGGGGAAAAGCAGGCAGAGAATTCCCTGCTAGCACCTTCTCTGTGCCTGGGAAACAGAAGTGTTCACATTGCTTCGCAGAATCGCTTTTGTGCAGAAAACAGTAACACTTGTTTAGAACGAAAGAAAGCACAGAGCCCCAGATTTTATGTTGTCCTGGAGAGCTTGCAGAGCACTGGGGAAAGGCAGGCAGACAATTCCCTGCTAGCACCTTCTCTGTGCCTGGGAAGCACAAGTGTTCACATTGCTTCGCAGAATCGCTTTTGTGCAGAAAACAGTAACACTTGTTCAGAACGAAAGAAAGCACAGAGCCCCAGATTTGCTGTTGTCCTGGAGAGCTTGCAGAACACTGGGGAAAAGCAGGCAGAGAATTCCCTGCTAGCACCTTCTCTGTGCCTGGGAAGCAGAAGTGTTCACATTGCTTCGCAGAATCGCTTTTGTGCAGAAAACAGTAACACTTGTTCAGAACGAAAGAAAGCACAGAGCCCCAGATTTTATGTTGTCCTGGAGAGCTTGCAGAGCACTGGGGAAAAGCAGGCAGAGAATTCCCTGCTAGCACCTTCTCTGTGCCTGGGAAACAGAAGTGTTCCCATTGCTTCGCAGAATCGCTTTTGTGCAGAAAACAGTAACACTTGTTCAGAACGAAAGAAAGCACAGAGCCCCAGATTCTATGTTGTCCTGGAGAGCTTGCAGAGCACTGGGGAAAGGCAGGCAGAGAATTCCCTGCTAGCACCTTCTCTGTGCCTGGGAAGCAGAAGTGTTCACATTGCTTCGCAGAATCGCTTTTGTGCAGAAAACAGTAACACTTGTTCAGAACGAAAGAAAGCACAGAGCCCCAGATTTTATGTTGTCCTGGAGAGCTTGCAGAGCACTGGGGAAAGGCAGGCAGAGAATTCCCTGCTAGCACCTTCTCTGTGCCTGTTCACATTGCTTCGCAGAATCGCTTTTGTGCAGAAAACAGTAACACTTGTTCAGCACGAAAGAAAGCACAGAGCCCCAGATTTGCTGTTGTCCTGGAGAGCTTGCAGAGCACTGGGGAAAAGCAGGCAGAGAATTCCCTGCTAGCACCTTCTCTGTTCCTGGGAAGCACAAGTGTTCACATTGCTTCGCAGAATCGCTTTTGTGCAGAAAACAGTAACACTTGTTCAGAACGAAAGAAAGCACAGAGCCCCAGATTTGCTGTTGTCCTGGAGAGCTTGCAGAGCACTGGGGAAAAGCAGGCAGAGAATTCCCTGCTAGCACCTTCTCTGTGCCTGGGAAGCAGAAGTGTTCACATTGCTTCGCAGAATCGCTTTTGTGCAGAAAACAGTAACACTTGTTCAGAACGAAAGAAAGCACAGAGCCCCAGATTTTATGTTGTCCTGGAGAGCTTGCAGAGCACTGGGGAAAAGCAGGCAGAGAATTCCCTGCTAGCACCTTCTCTGTGCCTGGGAAACAGAAGTGTTCCCATTGCTTCGCAGAATCGCTTTTGTGCAGAAAACAGTAACACTTGTTCAGAACGAAAGAAAGCACAGAGCCCCAGATTCTATGTTGTCCTGGAGAGCTTGCAGAGCACTGGGGAAAGGCAGGCAGAGAATTCCCTGCTAGCACCTTCTCTGTGCCTGGGAAGCAGAAGTGTTCACATTGCTTCGCAGAATCGCTTTTGTGCAGAAAACAGTAACACTTGTTCAGAACGAAAGAAAGCACAGAGCCCCAGATTTTATGTTGTCCTGGAGAGCTTGCAGAGCACTGGGGAAAGGCAGGCAGAGAATTCCCTGCTAGCACCTTCTCTGTGCCTGTTCACATTGCTTCGCAGAATCGCTTTTGTGCAGAAAACAGTAACACTTGTTCAGCACGAAAGAAAGCACAGAGCCCCAGATTTTATGTTGTCCTGGAGAGCTTGCAGAGCACTGGGGAAAAGCAGGCAGAGAATTCCCTGCTAGCACCTTCTCTGTGCCTGGGAAACAGAAGTGTTCACATTGCTTCGCAGAATCGCTTTTGTGCAGAAAACAGTAACACTTGTTTAGAACGAAAGAAAGCACAGAGCCCCAGATTTTATGTTGTCCTGGAGAGCTTGCAGAGCACTGGGGAAAGGCAGGCAGACAATTCCCTGCTAGCACCTTCTCTGTGCCTGGGAAGCACAAGTGTTCACATTGCTTCGCAGAATCGCTTTTGTGCAGAAAACAGTAACACTTGTTCAGAACGAAAGAAAGCACAGAGCCCCAGATTTTATGTTGTCCTGGAGAGCTTGCAGAGCACTGGGGAAAAGCAGGCAGAGAATTCCCTGCTAGCACCTTCTCTGTGCCTGGGAAGCAGAAGTGTTCACATTGCTTCGCAGAATCGCTTTTGTGCAGAAAACAGTAACACTTGTTCAGAACGAAAGAAAGCACAGAGCCCCAGATTTTATGTTGTCCTGGAGAGCTTGCAGAGCACTGGGGAAAAGCAGGCAGAGAATTCCCTGCTAGCACCTTCTCTGTGCCTGGGAAACAGAAGTGTTCCCATTGCTTCGCAGAATCGCTTTTGTGCAGAAAACAGTAACACTTGTTCAGAACGAAAGAAAGCACAGAGCCCCAGATTCTATGTTGTCCTGGAGAGCTTGCAGAGCACTGGGGAAAGGCAGGCAGAGAATTCCCTGCTAGCACCTTCTCTGTGCCTGGGAAGCAGAAGTGTTCACATTGCTTCGCAGAATCGCTTTTGTGCAGAAAACAGTAACACTTGTTCAGAACGAAAGAAAGCACAGAGCCCCAGATTTTATGTTGTCCTGGAGAGCTTGCAGAGCACTGGGGAAAGGCAGGCAGAGAATTCCCTGCTAGCACCTTCTCTGTGCCTGTTCACATTGCTTCGCAGAATCGCTTTTGTGCAGAAAACAGTAACACTTGTTCAGCACGAAAGAAAGCACAGAGCCCCAGATTTGCTGTTGTCCTGGAGAGCTTGCAGAGCACTGGGGAAAAGCAGGCAGAGAATTCCCTGCTAGCACCTTCTCTGTTCCTGGGAAGCACAAGTGTTCACATTGCTTCGCAGAATCGCTTTTGTGCAGAAAACAGTAACACTTGTTCAGAACGAAAGAAAGCACAGAGCCCCAGATTTTATGTTGTCCTGGAGAGCTTGCAGAGCACTGGGGAAAGGCAGGCAGAGAATTCGCTGCTAGCACCTTCTCTGTGCCTGTTCACATTGCTTCGCAGAATCGCTTTTGTGCAGAAAACACTAACACTTGTTCAGAACGAAAGAAAGCACAGAGCCCCAGATTTTATGTTGTCCTGGAGAGCTTGCAGAGCACTGGGGAAAAGCAGGCAGAGAATTCCCTGCTAGCACCTTCTCTGTGCCTGGGAAACAGAAGTGTTCACATTGCTTCGCAGAATCGCTTTTGTGCAGAAAACAGTAACACTTGTTTAGAACGAAAGAAAGCACAGAGCCCCAGATTTTATGTTGTCCTGGAGAGCTTGCAGAGCACTGGGGAAAGGCAGGCAGACAATTCCCTGCTAGCACCTTCTCTGTGCCTGGGAAGCACAAGTGTTCACATTGCTTCGCAGAATCGCTTTTGTGCAGAAAACAGTAACACTTGTTCAGAACGAAAGAAAGCACAGAGCCCCAGATTTGCTGTTGTCCTGGAGAGCTTGCAGAGCACTGGGGAAAAGCAGGCAGAGAATTCCCTGCTAGCACCTTCTCTGTGCCTGGGAAGCAGAAGTGTTCACATTGCTTCGCAGAATCGCTTTTGTGCAGAAAACAGTAACACTTGTTCAGAACGAAAGAAAGCACAGAGCCCCAGATTTTATGTTGTCCTGGAGAGCTTGCAGAGCACTGGGGAAAAGCAGGCAGAGAATTCCCTGCTACCACCTTCTCTGTGCCTGGGAAACAGAAGTGTTCCCATTGCTTCGCAGAATCGCTTTTGTGCAGAAAACAGTAACACTTGTTCAGAACGAAAGAAAGCACAGAGCCCCAGATTCTATGTTGTCCTGGAGAGCTTGCAGAGCACTGGGGAAAGGCAGGCAGAGAATTCCCTGCTAGCACCTTCTCTGTGCCTGGGAAGCAGAAGTGTTCACATTGCTTCGCAGAATCGCTTTTGTGCAGAAAACAGTAACACTTGTTCAGAACGAAAGAAAGCACAGAGCCCCAGATTTTATGTTGTCCTGGAGAGCTTGCAGAGCACTGGGGAAAGGCAGGCAGAGAATTCCCTGCTAGCACCTTCTCTGTGCCTGTTCACATTGCTTCGCAGAATCGCTTTTGTGCAGAAAACAGTAACACTTGTTCAGCACGAAAGAAAGCACAGAGCCCCAGATTTTATGTTGTCCTGGAGAGCTTGCAGAGCACTGGGGAAAAGCAGGCAGAGAATTCCCTGCTAGCACCTTCTCTGTGCCTGGGAAGCAGAAGTGTTCACATTGCTTCGCAGAATCGCTTTTGTGCAGAAAACAGTAACACTTGTTCAGAACGAAAGAAAGCACAGAGCCCCAGATTTTATGTTGTCCTGGAGAGCTTGCAGAGCACTGGGGAAAGGCAGGCAGAGAATTCCCTGCTAGCACCTTCTCTGTGCCTGTTCACATTGCTTCGCAGAATCGCTTTTGTGCAGAAAACAGTAACACTTGTTCAGCACGAAAGAAAGCACAGAGCCCCAGATTTGCTGTTGTCCTGGAGAGCTTGCAGAGCACTGGGGAAAAGCAGGCAGAGAATTCCCTGCTAGCACCTTCTCTGTTCCTGGGAAGCACAAGTGTTCACATTGCTTCGCAGAATCGCTTTTGTGCAGAAAACAGTAACACTTGTTCAGAACGAAAGAAAGCACAGAGCCCCAGATTTGCTGTTGTCCTGGAGAGCTTGCAGAGCACTGGGGAAAAGCAGGCAGAGAATTCCCTGCTAGCACCTTCTCTGTGCCTGGGAAGCAGAAGTGTTCACATTGCTTCGCAGAATCGCTTTTGTGCAGAAAACAGTAACACTTGTTCAGAACGAAAGAAAGCACAGAGCCCCAGATTTTATGTTGTCCTGGAGAGCTTGCAGAGCACTGGGGAAAAGCAGGCAGAGAATTCCCTGCTAGCACCTTCTCTGTGCCTGGGAAACAGAAGTGTTCCCATTGCTTCGCAGAATCGCTTTTGTGCAGAAAACAGTAACACTTGTTCAGAACGAAAGAAAGCACAGAGCCCCAGATTCTATGTTGTCCTGGAGAGCTTGCAGAGCACTGGGGAAAGGCAGGCAGAGAATTCCCTGCTAGCACCTTCTCTGTGCCTGGGAAGCAGAAGTGTTCACATTGCTTCGCAGAATCGCTTTTGTGCAGAAAACAGTAACACTTGTTCAGAACGAAAGAAAGCACAGAGCCCCAGATTTTATGTTGTCCTGGAGAGCTTGCAGAGCACTGGGGAAAGGCAGGCAGAGAATTCCCTGCTAGCACCTTCTCTGTGCCTGTTCACATTGCTTCGCAGAATCGCTTTTGTGCAGAAAACAGTAACACTTGTTCAGCACGAAAGAAAGCACAGAGCCCCAGATTTTATGTTGTCCTGGAGAGCTTGCAGAGCACTGGGGAAAAGCAGGCAGAGAATTCCCTGCTAGCACCTTCTCTGTGCCTGGGAAACAGAAGTGTTCACATTGCTTCGCAGAATCGCTTTTGTGCAGAAAACAGTAACACTTGTTTAGAACGAAAGAAAGCACAGAGCCCCAGATTTTATGTTGTCCTGGAGAGCTTGCAGAGCACTGGGGAAAGGCAGGCAGACAATTCCCTGCTAGCACCTTCTCTGTGCCTGGGAAGCACAAGTGTTCACATTGCTTCGCAGAATCGCTTTTGTGCAGAAAACAGTAACACTTGTTCAGAACGAAAGAAAGCACAGAGCCCCAGATTTTATGTTGTCCTGGAGAGCTTGCAGAGCACTGGGGAAAAGCAGGCAGAGAATTCCCTGCTAGCACCTTCTCTGTGCCTGGGAAGCAGAAGTGTTCACATTGCTTCGCAGAATCGCTTTTGTGCAGAAAACAGTAACACTTGTTCAGAACGAAAGAAAGCACAGAGCCCCAGATTTTATGTTGTCCTGGAGAGCTTGCAGAGCACTGGGGAAAAGCAGGCAGAGAATTCCCTGCTAGCACCTTCTCTGTGCCTGGGAAACAGAAGTGTTCCCATTGCTTCGCAGAATCGCTTTTGTGCAGAAAACAGTAACACTTGTTCAGAACGAAAGAAAGCACAGAGCCCCAGATTCTATGTTGTCCTGGAGAGCTTGCAGAGCACTGGGGAAAGGCAGGCAGAGAATTCCCTGCTAGCACCTTCTCTGTGCCTGGGAAGCAGAAGTGTTCACATTGCTTCGCAGAATCGCTTTTGTGCAGAAAACAGTAACACTTGTTCAGAACGAAAGAAAGCACAGAGCCCCAGATTTTATGTTGTCCTGGAGAGCTTGCAGAGCACTGGGGAAAGGCAGGCAGAGAATTCCCTGCTAGCACCTTCTCTGTGCCTGTTCACATTGCTTCGCAGAATCGCTTTTGTGCAGAAAACAGTAACACTTGTTCAGCACGAAAGAAAGCACAGAGCCCCAGATTTGCTGTTGTCCTGGAGAGCTTGCAGAGCACTGGGGAAAAGCAGGCAGAGAATTCCCTGCTAGCACCTTCTCTGTTCCTGGGAAGCACAAGTGTTCACATTGCTTCGCAGAATCGCTTTTGTGCAGAAAACAGTAACACTTGTTCAGAACGAAAGAAAGCACAGAGCCCCAGATTTTATGTTGTCCTGGAGAGCTTGCAGAGCACTGGGGAAAGGCAGGCAGAGAATTCGCTGCTAGCACCTTCTCTGTGCCTGTTCACATTGCTTCGCAGAATCGCTTTTGTGCAGAAAACACTAACACTTGTTCAGAACGAAAGAAAGCACAGAGCCCCAGATTTTATGTTGTCCTGGAGAGCTTGCAGAGCACTGGGGAAAAGCAGGCAGAGAATTCCCTGCTAGCACCTTCTCTGTGCCTGGGAAACAGAAGTGTTCACATTGCTTCGCAGAATCGCTTTTGTGCAGAAAACAGTAACACTTGTTTAGAACGAAAGAAAGCACAGAGCCCCAGATTTTATGTTGTCCTGGAGAGCTTGCAGAGCACTGGGGAAAGGCAGGCAGACAATTCCCTGCTAGCACCTTCTCTGTGCCTGGGAAGCACAAGTGTTCACATTGCTTCGCAGAATCGCTTTTGTGCAGAAAACAGTAACACTTGTTCAGAACGAAAGAAAGCACAGAGCCCCAGATTTGCTGTTGTCCTGGAGAGCTTGCAGAGCACTGGGGAAAAGCAGGCAGAGAATTCCCTGCTAGCACCTTCTCTGTGCCTGGGAAGCAGAAGTGTTCACATTGCTTCGCAGAATCGCTTTTGTGCAGAAAACAGTAACACTTGTTCAGAACGAAAGAAAGCACAGAGCCCCAGATTTTATGTTGTCCTGGAGAGCTTGCAGAGCACTGGGGAAAAGCAGGCAGAGAATTCCCTGCTACCACCTTCTCTGTGCCTGGGAAACAGAAGTGTTCCCATTGCTTCGCAGAATCGCTTTTGTGCAGAAAACAGTAACACTTGTTCAGAACGAAAGAAAGCACAGAGCCCCAGATTCTATGTTGTCCTGGAGAGCTTGCAGAGCACTGGGGAAAGGCAGGCAGAGAATTCCCTGCTAGCACCTTCTCTGTGCCTGGGAAGCAGAAGTGTTCACATTGCTTCGCAGAATCGCTTTTGTGCAGAAAACAGTAACACTTGTTCAGAACGAAAGAAAGCACAGAGCCCCAGATTTTATGTTGTCCTGGAGAGCTTGCAGAGCACTGGGGAAAGGCAGGCAGAGAATTCCCTGCTAGCACCTTCTCTGTGCCTGTTCACATTGCTTCGCAGAATCGCTTTTGTGCAGAAAACAGTAACACTTGTTCAGCACGAAAGAAAGCACAGAGCCCCAGATTTTATGTTGTCCTGGAGAGCTTGCAGAGCACTGGGGAAAAGCAGGCAGAGAATTCCCTGCTAGCACCTTCTCTGTGCCTGGGAAGCAGAAGTGTTCACATTGCTTCGCAGAATCGCTTTTGTGCAGAAAACAGTAACACTTGTTCAGAACGAAAGAAAGCACAGAGCCCCAGATTTTATGTTGTCCTGGAGAGCTTGCAGAGCACTGGGGAAAGGCAGGCAGAGAATTCCCTGCTAGCACCTTCTCTGTGCCTGGGAAGCACAAGTGTTCACATTGCTTCGCAGAATCGCTTTTGTGCAGAAAACAGTAACACTTGTTCAGAACGAAAGAAAGCACAGAGCCCCAGATTTGCTGTTGTCCTGGAGACCTTGCAGAGCACTGGGGAAAAGCAGGCAGAGAATTCCCTGCTAGCACCTTCTCTGTGCCTGGGAAGCAGAAGTGTTCCCATTGCTTCGCAGAATCGCTTTTGTGCAGAAAACAGTAACACTTGTTCAGAACGAAAGAAAGCACAGAGCCCCAGATTTTATGTTGTCCTGGAGAGCTTGCAGAGCACTGGGGAAAAGCAGGCAGAGAATTCCCTGCTAGCACCTTCTCTGTGCCTGTTCACATTGCTTCGCAGAATCGCTTTTGTGCAGAAAACAGTAACACTTGTTCAGACGAAAGAAAGCACAGAGCCCCAGATTTTATGTTGTCCTGGAGAGCTTGCAGAGCACTGGGGAAAAGCAGGCAGAGAATTCCCTGCTAGCACCTTCTCTGTGCCTGGGAAACAGAAGTGTTCCCATTGCTTCGCAGAATCGCTTTTGTGCAGAAAACAGTAACACTTGTTCAGAACGAAAGAAAGCACAGAGCCCCAGATTCTATGTTGTCCTGGAGAGCTTGCAGAGCACTGGGGAAAGGCAGGCAGAGAATTCCCTGCTAGCACCTTCTCTGTGCCTGTTCACATTGCTTCGCAGAATCGCTTTTGTGCAGAAAACAGTAACACTTGTTCAGCACGAAAGAAAGCACAGAGCCCCAGATTTGCTGTTGTCCTGGAGAGCTTGCAGAGCACTGGGGAAAAGCAGGCAGAGAATTCCCTGCTAGCACCTTCTCTGTTCCTGGGAAGCACAAGTGTTCACATTGCTTCGCAGAATCGCTTTTGTGCAGAAAACAGTAACACTTGTTCAGAACGAAAGAAAGCACAGAGCCCCAGATTTTATGTTGTCCTGGAGAGCTTGCAGAGCACTGGGGAAAGGCAGGCAGAGAATTCGCTGCTAGCACCTTCTCTGTGCCTGTTCACATTGCTTCGCAGAATCGCTTTTGTGCAGAAAACACTAACACTTGTTCAGAACGAAAGAAAGCACAGAGCCCCAGATTTTATGTTGTCCTGGAGAGCTTGCAGAGCACTGGGGAAAAGCAGGCAGAGAATTCCCTGCTAGCACCTTCTCTGTGCCTGGGAAACAGAAGTGTTCACATTGCTTCGCAGAATCGCTTTTGTGCAGAAAACAGTAACACTTGTTTAGAACGAAAGAAAGCACAGAGCCCCAGATTTTATGTTGTCCTGGAGAGCTTGCAGAGCACTGGGGAAAGGCAGGCAGACAATTCCCTGCTAGCACCTTCTCTGTGCCTGGGAAGCACAAGTGTTCACATTGCTTCGCAGAATCGCTTTTGTGCAGAAAACAGTAACACTTGTTCAGAACGAAAGAAAGCACAGAGCCCCAGATTCTATGTTGTCCTGGAGAGCTTGCAGAGCACTGGGGAAAGGCAGGCAGAGAATTCCCTGCTAGCACCTTCTCTGTGCCTGGGAAGCAGAAGTGTTCACATTGCTTCGCAGAATCGCTTTTGTGCAGAAAACAGTAACACTTGTTCAGAACGAAAGAAAGCACAGAGCCCCAGATTTTATGTTGTCCTGGAGAGCTTGCAGAGCACTGGGGAAAGGCAGGCAGAGAATTCCCTGCTAGCACCTTCTCTGTGCCTGTTCACATTGCTTCGCAGAATCGCTTTTGTGCAGAAAACAGTAACACTTGTTCAGCACGAAAGAAAGCACAGAGCCCCAGATTTTATGTTGTCCTGGAGAGCTTGCAGAGCACTGGGGAAAAGCAGGCAGAGAATTCCCTGCTAGCACCTTCTCTGTGCCTGGGAAACAGAAGTGTTCACATTGCTTCGCAGAATCGCTTTTGTGCAGAAAACAGTAACACTTGTTTAGAACGAAAGAAAGCACAGAGCCCCAGATTTTATGTTGTCCTGGAGAGCTTGCAGAGCACTGGGGAAAGGCAGGCAGACAATTCCCTGCTAGCACCTTCTCTGTGCCTGGGAAGCACAAGTGTTCACATTGCTTCGCAGAATCGCTTTTGTGCAGAAAACAGTAACACTTGTTCAGAACGAAAGAAAGCACAGAGCCCCAGATTTTATGTTGTCCTGGAGAGCTTGCAGAGCACTGGGGAAAAGCAGGCAGAGAATTCCCTGCTAGCACCTTCTCTGTGCCTGGGAAGCAGAAGTGTTCACATTGCTTCGCAGAATCGCTTTTGTGCAGAAAACAGTAACACTTGTTCAGAACGAAAGAAAGCACAGAGCCCCAGATTTTATGTTGTCCTGGAGAGCTTGCAGAGCACTGGGGAAAAGCAGGCAGAGAATTCCCTGCTAGCACCTTCTCTGTGCCTGGGAAACAGAAGTGTTCCCATTGCTTCGCAGAATCGCTTTTGTGCAGAAAACAGTAACACTTGTTCAGAACGAAAGAAAGCACAGAGCCCCAGATTCTATGTTGTCCTGGAGAGCTTGCAGAGCACTGGGGAAAGGCAGGCAGAGAATTCCCTGCTAGCACCTTCTCTGTGCCTGGGAAGCAGAAGTGTTCACATTGCTTCGCAGAATCGCTTTTGTGCAGAAAACAGTAACACTTGTTCAGAACGAAAGAAAGCACAGAGCCCCAGATTTTATGTTGTCCTGGAGAGCTTGCAGAGCACTGGGGAAAGGCAGGCAGAGAATTCCCTGCTAGCACCTTCTCTGTGCCTGTTCACATTGCTTCGCAGAATCGCTTTTGTGCAGAAAACAGTAACACTTGTTCAGCACGAAAGAAAGCACAGAGCCCCAGATTTGCTGTTGTCCTGGAGAGCTTGCAGAGCACTGGGGAAAAGCAGGCAGAGAATTCCCTGCTAGCACCTTCTCTGTTCCTGGGAAGCACAAGTGTTCACATTGCTTCGCAGAATCGCTTTTGTGCAGAAAACAGTAACACTTGTTCAGAACGAAAGAAAGCACAGAGCCCCAGATTTTATGTTGTCCTGGAGAGCTTGCAGAGCACTGGGGAAAGGCAGGCAGAGAATTCGCTGCTAGCACCTTCTCTGTGCCTGTTCACATTGCTTCGCAGAATCGCTTTTGTGCAGAAAACACTAACACTTGTTCAGAACGAAAGAAAGCACAGAGCCCCAGATTTTATGTTGTCCTGGAGAGCTTGCAGAGCACTGGGGAAAAGCAGGCAGAGAATTCCCTGCTAGCACCTTCTCTGTGCCTGGGAAACAGAAGTGTTCACATTGCTTCGCAGAATCGCTTTTGTGCAGAAAACAGTAACACTTGTTTAGAACGAAAGAAAGCACAGAGCCCCAGATTTTATGTTGTCCTGGAGAGCTTGCAGAGCACTGGGGAAAGGCAGGCAGACAATTCCCTGCTAGCACCTTCTCTGTGCCTGGGAAGCACAAGTGTTCACATTGCTTCGCAGAATCGCTTTTGTGCAGAAAACAGTAACACTTGTTCAGAACGAAAGAAAGCACAGAGCCCCAGATTTGCTGTTGTCCTGGAGAGCTTGCAGAGCACTGGGGAAAAGCAGGCAGAGAATTCCCTGCTAGCACCTTCTCTGTGCCTGGGAAGCAGAAGTGTTCACATTGCTTCGCAGAATCGCTTTTGTGCAGAAAACAGTAACACTTGTTCAGAACGAAAGAAAGCACAGAGCCCCAGATTTTATGTTGTCCTGGAGAGCTTGCAGAGCACTGGGGAAAAGCAGGCAGAGAATTCCCTGCTAGCACCTTCTCTGTGCCTGGGAAACAGAAGTGTTCCCATTGCTTCGCAGAATCGCTTTTGTGCAGAAAACAGTAACACTTGTTCAGAACGAAAGAAAGCACAGAGCCCCAGATTCTATGTTGTCCTGGAGAGCTTGCAGAGCACTGGGGAAAGGCAGGCAGAGAATTCCCTGCTAGCACCTTCTCTGTGCCTGGGAAGCAGAAGTGTTCACATTGCTTCGCAGAATCGCTTTTGTGCAGAAAACAGTAACACTTGTTCAGAACGAAAGAAAGCACAGAGCCCCAGATTTTATGTTGTCCTGGAGAGCTTGCAGAGCACTGGGGAAAGGCAGGCAGAGAATTCCCTGCTAGCACCTTCTCTGTGCCTGTTCACATTGCTTCGCAGAATCGCTTTTGTGCAGAAAACAGTAACACTTGTTCAGCACGAAAGAAAGCACAGAGCCCCAGATTTTATGTTGTCCTGGAGAGCTTGCAGAGCACTGGGGAAAAGCAGGCAGAGAATTCCCTGCTAGCACCTTCTCTGTGCCTGGGAAGCAGAAGTGTTCACATTGCTTCGCAGAATCGCTTTTGTGCAGAAAACAGTAACACTTGTTCAGAACGAAAGAAAGCACAGAGCCCCAGATTTTATGTTGTCCTGGAGAGCTTGCAGAGCACTGGGGAAAGGCAGGCAGAGAATTCCCTGCTAGCACCTTCTCTGTGCCTGGGAAGCACAAGTGTTCACATTGCTTCGCAGAATCGCTTTTGTGCAGAAAACAGTAACACTTGTTCAGAACGAAAGAAAGCACAGAGCCCCAGATTTGCTGTTGTCCTGGAGACCTTGCAGAGCACTGGGGAAAAGCAGGCAGAGAATTCCCTGCTAGCACCTTCTCTGTGCCTGGGAAGCAGAAGTGTTCACATTGCTTCGCAGAATCGCTTTTGTGCAGAAAACAGTAACACTTGTTCAGAACGAAAGAAAGCACAGAGCCCCAGATTTTATGTTGTCCTGGAGAGCTTGCAGAGCACTGGGGAAAAGCAGGCAGAGAATTCCCTGCTAGCACCTTCTCTGTGCCTGTTCACATTGCTTCGCAGAATCGCTTTTGTGCAGAAAACAGTAACACTTGTTCAGACGAAAGAAAGCACAGAGCCCCAGATTTTATGTTGTCCTGGAGAGCTTGCAGAGCACTGGGGAAAAGCAGGCAGAGAATTCCCTGCTAGCACCTTCTCTGTGCCTGGGAAACAGAAGTGTTCCCATTGCTTCGCAGAATCGCTTTTGTGCAGAAAACAGTAACACTTGTTCAGAACGAAAGAAAGCACAGAGCCCCAGATTCTATGTTGTCCTGGAGAGCTTGCAGAGCACTGGGGAAAGGCAGGCAGAGAATTCCCTGCTAGCACCTTCTCTGTGCCTGTTCACATTGCTTCGCAGAATCGCTTTTGTGCAGAAAACAGTAACACTTGTTCAGCACGAAAGAAAGCACAGAGCCCCAGATTTGCTGTTGTCCTGGAGAGCTTGCAGAGCACTGGGGAAAAGCAGGCAGAGAATTCCCTGCTAGCACCTTCTCTGTTCCTGGGAAGCACAAGTGTTCACATTGCTTCGCAGAATCGCTTTTGTGCAGAAAACAGTAACACTTGTTCAGAACGAAAGAAAGCACAGAGCCCCAGATTTTATGTTGTCCTGGAGAGCTTGCAGAGCACTGGGGAAAGGCAGGCAGAGAATTCGCTGCTAGCACCTTCTCTGTGCCTGTTCACATTGCTTCGCAGAATCGCTTTTGTGCAGAAAACACTAACACTTGTTCAGAACGAAAGAAAGCACAGAGCCCCAGATTTTATGTTGTCCTGGAGAGCTTGCAGAGCACTGGGGAAAAGCAGGCAGAGAATTCCCTGCTAGCACCTTCTCTGTGCCTGGGAAACAGAAGTGTTCACATTGCTTCGCAGAATCGCTTTTGTGCAGAAAACAGTAACACTTGTTTAGAACGAAAGAAAGCACAGAGCCCCAGATTTTATGTTGTCCTGGAGAGCTTGCAGAGCACTGGGGAAAGGCAGGCAGACAATTCCCTGCTAGCACCTTCTCTGTGCCTGGGAAGCACAAGTGTTCACATTGCTTCGCAGAATCGCTTTTGTGCAGAAAACAGTAACACTTGTTCAGAACGAAAGAAAGCACAGAGCCCCAGATTTGCTGTTGTCCTGGAGAGCTTGCAGAGCACTGGGGAAAAGCAGGCAGAGAATTCCCTGCTAGCACCTTCTCTGTGCCTGGGAAGCAGAAGTGTTCACATTGCTTCGCAGAATCGCTTTTGTGCAGAAAACAGTAACACTTGTTCAGAACGAAAGAAAGCACAGAGCCCCAGATTTTATGTTGTCCTGGAGAGCTTGCAGAGCACTGGGGAAAAGCAGGCAGAGAATTCCCTGCTAGCACCTTCTCTGTGCCTGGGAAACAGAAGTGTTCCCATTGCTTCGCAGAATCGCTTTTGTGCAGAAAACAGTAACACTTGTTCAGAACGAAAGAAAGCACAGAGCCCCAGATTCTATGTTGTCCTGGAGAGCTTGCAGAGCACTGGGGAAAGGCAGGCAGAGAATTCCCTGCTAGCACCTTCTCTGTGCCTGTTCACATTGCTTCGCAGAATCGCTTTTGTGCAGAAAACAGTAACACTTGTTCAGCACGAAAGAAAGCACAGAGCCCCAGATTTGCTGTTGTCCTGGAGAGCTTGCAGAGCACTGGGGAAAAGCAGGCAGAGAATTCCCTGCTAGCACCTTCTCTGTTCCTGGGAAGCACAAGTGTTCACATTGCTTCGCAGAATCGCTTTTGTGCAGAAAACAGTAACACTTGTTCAGAACGAAAGAAAGCACAGAGCCCCAGATTTTATGTTGTCCTGGAGAGCTTGCAGAGCACTGGGGAAAGGCAGGCAGAGAATTCGCTGCTAGCACCTTCTCTGTGCCTGTTCACATTGCTTCGCAGAATCGCTTTTGTGCAGAAAACACTAACACTTGTTCAGAACGAAAGAAAGCACAGAGCCCCAGATTTTATGTTGTCCTGGAGAGCTTGCAGAGCACTGGGGAAAAGCAGGCAGAGAATTCCCTGCTAGCACCTTCTCTGTGCCTGGGAAACAGAAGTGTTCACATTGCTTCGCAGAATCGCTTTTGTGCAGAAAACAGTAACACTTGTTTAGAACGAAAGAAAGCACAGAGCCCCAGATTTTATGTTGTCCTGGAGAGCTTGCAGAGCACTGGGGAAAGGCAGGCAGACAATTCCCTGCTAGCACCTTCTCTGTGCCTGGGAAGCACAAGTGTTCACATTGCTTCGCAGAATCGCTTTTGTGCAGAAAACAGTAACACTTGTTCAGAACGAAAGAAAGCACAGAGCCCCAGATTTGCTGTTGTCCTGGAGAGCTTGCAGAGCACTGGGGAAAAGCAGGCAGAGAATTCCCTGCTAGCACCTTCTCTGTGCCTGGGAAACAGAAGTGTTCCCATTGCTTCGCAGAATCGCTTTTGTGCAGAAAACAGTAACACTTGTTCAGAACGAAAGAAAGCACAGAGCCCCAGATTCTATGTTGTCCTGGAGAGCTTGCAGAGCACTGGGGAAAGGCAGGCAGAGAATTCCCTGCTAGCACCTTCTCTGTGCCTGGGAAGCAGAAGTGTTCACATTGCTTCGCAGAATCGCTTTTGTGCAGAAAACAGTAACACTTGTTCAGAACGAAAGAAAGCACAGAGCCCCAGATTTTATGTTGTCCTGGAGAGCTTGCAGAGCACTGGGGAAAGGCAGGCAGAGAATTCCCTGCTAGCACCTTCTCTGTGCCTGTTCACATTGCTTCGCAGAATCGCTTTTGTGCAGAAAACAGTAACACTTGTTCAGCACGAAAGAAAGCACAGAGCCCCAGATTTTATGTTGTCCTGGAGAGCTTGCAGAGCACTGGGGAAAAGCAGGCAGAGAATTCCCTGCTAGCACCTTCTCTGTGCCTGGGAAGCAGAAGTGTTCACATTGCTTCGCAGAATCGCTTTTGTGCAGAAAACAATAACACTTGTTCAGAACGAAAGAAAGCACAGAGCCCCAGATTTTATGTTGTCCTGGAGAGCTTGCAGAGCACTGCGGAAAAGCAGGCAGAGAATTCCCTGCTAGCACCTTCTCTGTGCCTGGGACGCAGAAGTGTTCACATTGCTTCGCAGAATAGCTTTTGTGCAGAAAACAGTAACACTTGTTCAGAACGAAAGAAAGCACAGAGCCCCAGATTTTATGTTGTCCTGGAGAGCTTGCAGAGCACTGGGGAAAAGCAGGCAGAGAATTCCCTGCTAGCACCTTCTCTGTGCCTGGGAAGCACAAGTGTTCACATTGCTTCGCAGAATCGCTTTTGTGCAGAAAACAATAACACTTGTTCAGAACGAAAGAAAGCACAGAGCCCCAGATTTTATGTTGTCCTGGAGAGCTTGCAGAGCACTGGGGAAAAGCAGGCAGAGAATTCCCTGCTAGCACCTTCTCTGTGCCTGGGAAGCAGAAGTGTTCAAATTGCTTCGCAGAATCGCTTTTGTGCAGAAAACAGTAACACTTGTTCAGAACGAAAGAAAGCACAGAGCCCCAGATTTTATGTTGTCCTGGAGAGCTTGCAGAGCACTGGGGAAAGGCAGGCAGACAATTCCCTGCTAGCACCTTCTCTGTGCCTGGGAAGCACAAGTGTTCACATTGCTTCGCAGAATCGCTTTTGTGCAGAAAACAGTAACACTTGTTCAGAACGAAAGAAAGCACAGAGCCCCAGATTTGCTGTTGTCCTGGAGAGCTTGCAGAGCACTGGGGAAAAGCAGGCAGAGAATTCCCTGCTAGCACCTTCTCTGTGCCTGGGAAGCAGAAGTGTTCACATTGCTTCGCAGAATCGCTTTTGTGCAGAAAACAGTAACACTTGTTCAGAACGAAAGAAAGCACAGAGCCCCAGATTTTATGTTGTCCTGGAGAGCTTGCAGAGCACTGGGGAAAAGCAGGCAGAGAATTCCCTGCTAGCACCTTCTCTGTGCCTGGGAAACAGAAGTGTTCCCATTGCTTCGCAGAATCGCTTTTGTGCAGAAAACAGTAACACTTGTTCAGAACGAAAGAAAGCACAGAGCCCCAGATTCTATGTTGTCCTGGAGAGCTTGCAGAGCACTGGGGAAAGGCAGGCAGAGAATTCCCTGCTAGCACCTTCTCTGTGCCTGGGAAGCAGAAGTGTTCACATTGCTTCGCAGAATCGCTTTTGTGCAGAAAACAGTAACACTTGTTCAGAACGAAAGAAAGCACAGAGCCCCAGATTTTATGTTGTCCTGGAGAGCTTGCAGAGCACTGGGGAAAGGCAGGCAGAGAATTCCCTGCTAGCACCTTCTCTGTGCCTGTTCACATTGCTTCGCAGAATCGCTTTTGTGCAGAAAACAGTAACACTTGTTCAGCACGAAAGAAAGCACAGAGCCCCAGATTTTATGTTGTCCTGGAGAGCTTGCAGAGCACTGGGGAAAAGCAGGCAGAGAATTCCCTGCTAGCACCTTCTCTGTGCCTGGGAAGCAGAAGTGTTCACATTGCTTCGCAGAATCGCTTTTGTGCAGAAAACAATAACACTTGTTCAGAACGAAAGAAAGCACAGAGCCCCAGATTTTATGTTGTCCTGGAGAGCTTGCAGAGCACTGCGGAAAAGCAGGCAGAGAATTCCCTGCTAGCACCTTCTCTGTGCCTGGGAAGCAGAAGTGTTCACATTGCTTCGCAGAATAGCTTTTGTGCAGAAAACAGTAACACTTGTTCAGAACGAAAGAAAGCACAGAGCCCCAGATTTTATGTTGTCCTGGAGAGCTTGCAGAGCACTGGGGAAAAGCAGGCAGAGAATTCCCTGCTAGCACCTTCTCTGTGCCTGGGAAGCACAAGTGTTCACATTGCTTCGCAGAATCGCTTTTGTGCAGAAAACACTAACACTTGTTCAGAACGAAAGAAAGCACAGAGCCCCAGATTTTATGTTGTCCTGGAGAGCTTGCAGAGCACTGGGGAAAGGCAGGCAGAGAATTCCCTGCTAGCACCTTCTCTGTGCCTGTTCACATTCCTTCGCAGAATCGCTTTTGTGCAGAAAACAGTAACACTTGTTCAGAACGAAAGAAAGCACAGAGCCCCAGATTTTATGTTGTCCTGGAGAGCTTGCAGAGCACTGGGGAAAAGCAGGCAGAGAATTCCCTGCTAGCACCTTCTCTGTGCCTGGGAAACAGAAGTGTTCCCATTGCTTCGCAGAATCGCTTTTGTGCAGAAAACAGTAACACTTGTTCAGAACGAAAGAAAGCACAGAGCCCCAGATTTTATGCTGTCCTGGAGAGCTTGCAGAGCACTGGGGAAAGGCAGGCAGAGAATTCCCTGCTAGCACCTTCTCTGTGCCTGGGAAGCACAAGTGTTCACATTGCTTCGCAGAATCGCTTTTGTGCAGAAAACAGTAACACTTGTTCAGAACGAAAGAAAGCACAGAGCCCCAGATTTGCTGTTGTCCTGGAGACCTTGCAGAGCACTGGGGAAAAGCAGGCAGAGAATTCCCTGCTAGCACCTTCTCTGTGCCTGGGAAGCAGAAGTGTTCACATTGCTTCGCAGAATCGCTTTTGTGCAGAAAACAGTAACACTTGTTCAGAACGAAAGAAACCACAGAGCCCCAGATTTTATGTTGTCCTGGAGAGCTTGCAGAGCACTGGGGAAAAGCAGGCAGAGAATTCCCTGCTAGCACCTTCTCTGTGCCTGTTCACATTGCTTCGCAGAATCGCTTTTGTGCAGAAAACAGTAACACTTGTTCAGACGAAAGAAAGCACAGAGCCCCAGATTTTATGTTGTCCTGGAGAGCTTGCAGAGCACTGGGGAAAAGCAGGCAGAGAATTCCCTGCTAGCACCTTCTCTGTGCCTGGGAAACAGAAGTGTTCCCATTGCTTCGCAGAATCGCTTTTGTGCAGAAAACAGTAACACTTGTTCAGAACGAAAGAAAGCACAGAGCCCCAGATTCTATGTTGTCCTGGAGAGCTTGCAGAGCACTGGGGAAAGGCAGGCAGAGAATTCCCTGCTAGCACCTTCTCTGTGCCTGGGAAGCAGAAGTGTTCACATTGCTTCGCAGAATCGCTTTTGTGCAGAAAACAGTAACACTTGTTCAGAACGAAAGAAAGCACAGAGCCCCAGATTTTATGTTGTCCTGGAGAGCTTGCAGAGCACTGGGGAAAGGCAGGCAGAGAATTCCCTGCTAGCACCTTCTCTGTGCCTGTTCACATTGCTTCGCAGAATCGCTTTTGTGCAGAAAACAGTAACACTTGTTCAGCACGAAAGAAAGCACAGAGCCCCAGATTTGCTGTTGTCCTGGAGAGCTTGCAGAGCACTGGGGAAAAGCAGGCAGAGAATTCCCTGCTAGCACCTTCTCTGTTCCTGGGAAGCACAAGTGTTCACATTGCTTCGCAGAATCGCTTTTGTGCAGAAAACAGTAACACTTGTTCAGAACGAAAGAAAGCACAGAGCCCCAGATTTTATGTTGTCCTGGAGAGCTTGCAGAGCACTGGGGAAAGGCAGGCAGAGAATTCGCTGCTAGCACCTTCTCTGTGCCTGTTCACATTCCTTCGCAGAATCGCTTTTGTGCAGAAAACACTAACACTTGTTCAGAACGAAAGAAAGCACAGAGCCCCAGATTTTATGTTGTCCTGGAGAGCTTGCAGAGCACTGGGGAAAAGCAGGCAGAGAATTCCCTGCTACCACCTTCTCTGTGCCTGGGAAACAGAAGTGTTCACATTGCTTCGCAGAATCGCTTTTGTGCAGAAAACAGTAACACTTGTTTAGAACGAAAGAAAGCACAGAGCCCCAGATTTTATGTTGTCCTGGAGAGCTTGCAGAGCACTGGGGAAAGGCAGGCAGACAATTCCCTGCTAGCACCTTCTCTGTGCCTGGGAAGCACAAGTGTTCACATTGCTTCGCAGAATCGCTTTTGTGCAGAAAACAGTAACACTTGTTCAGAACGAAAGAAAGCACAGAGCCCCAGATTTGCTGTTGTCCTGGAGAGCTTGCAGAGCACTGGGGAAAAGCAGGCAGAGAATTCCCTGCTAGCACCTTCTCTGTGCCTGGGAAGCAGAAGTGTTCACATTGCTTCGCAGAATCGCTTTTGTGCAGAAAACAGTAACACTTGTTCAGAACGAAAGAAAGCACAGAGCCCCAGATTTTATGTTGTCCTGGAGAGCTTGCAGAGCACTGGGGAAAAGCAGGCAGAGAATTCCCTGCTAGCACCTTCTCTGTGCCTGGGAAACAGAAGTGTTCCCATTGCTTCGCAGAATCGCTTTTGTGCAGAAAACAGTAACACTTGTTCAGAACGAAAGAAAGCACAGAGCCCCAGATTCTATGTTGTCCTGGAGAGCTTGCAGAGCACTGGGGAAAGGCAGGCAGAGAATTCCCTGCTAGCACCTTCTCTGTGCCTGGGAAGCAGAAGTGTTCACATTGCTTCGCAGAATCGCTTTTGTGCAGAAAACAGTAACACTTGTTCAGAACGAAAGAAAGCACAGAGCCCCAGATTTTATGTTGTCCTGGAGAGCTTGCAGAGCACTGGGGAAAGGCAGGCAGAGAATTCCCTGCTAGCACCTTCTCTGTGCCTGTTCACATTGCTTCGCAGAATCGCTTTTGTGCAGAAAACAGTAACACTTGTTCAGCACGAAAGAAAGCACAGAGCCCCAGATTTTATGTTGTCCTGGAGAGCTTGCAGAGCACTGGGGAAAAGCAGGCAGAGAATTCCCTGCTAGCACCTTCTCTGTGCCTGGGAAGCAGAAGTGTTCACATTGCTTCGCAGAATCGCTTTTGTGCAGAAAACAATAACACTTGTTCAGAACGAAAGAAAGCACAGAGCCCCAGATTTTATGTTGTCCTGGAGAGCTTGCAGAGCACTGCGGAAAAGCAGGCAGAGAATTCCCTGCTAGCACCTTCTCTGTGCCTGGGAAGCAGAAGTGTTCACATTGCTTCGCAGAATAGCTTTTGTGCAGAAAACAGTAACACTTGTTCAGAACGAAAGAAAGCACAGAGCCCCAGATTTTATGTTGTCCTGGAGAGCTTGCAGAGCACTGGGGAAAAGCAGGCAGAGAATTCCCTGCTAGCACCTTCTCTGTGCCTGGGAAACAGAAGTGTTCCCATTGCTTCGCAGAATCGCTTTTGTGCAGAAAACAGTAACACTTGTTCAGAACGAAAGAAAGCACAGAGCCCCAGATTTTATGCTGTCCTGGAGAGCTTGCAGAGCACTGGGGAAAGGCAGGCAGAGAATTCCCTGCTAGCACCTTTTCTGTGCCTGTTCACATTGCTTCGCAGAATCGCTTTTGTGCAGAAAACAGTAACACTTGTTCAGCACGAAAGAAAGCACAGAGCCCCAGATTTTATGTTGTCCTGGAGAGCTTGCAGAGCACTGGGGAAAAGCAGGCAGAGAATTCCCTGCTAGCACCTTCTCTGTGCCTGGGAAACAGAAGTGTTCCCATTGCTTCGCAGAATCGCTTTTGTGCAGAAAACAGTAACACTTGTTCAGAATGAAAGAAAGCACAGAGCCCCAGATTTTATGTTGTCCTGGAGAGCTTGCAGAGCACTGGGGAAAGGCAGGCAGAGAATTCCCTGCTAGCACCTTCTCTGTGCCTGGGAAGCAGAAGTGTTCACATTGCTTCGCAGAATCACTTTTGTGCAGAAAACAGTAACACTTGTTCAGAACGAAAGAAAGCACAGAGCCCCAGATTTTATGTTGTCCTGGAGAGCTTGCAGAGCACTGGGGAAAGGCAGGCAGAGAATTCCCTGCTAGCACCTTCTCTGTGCCTGTTCACATTGCTTCGCAGAATCGCTTTTGTGCAGAAAACAGTAACACTTGTTCAGAACGAAAGAAAGCACAGAGCCCCAGATTTTATGTTGTCCTGGAGAGCTTGCAGAGCACTGGGGAAAAGCAGGCAGAGAATACCCTGCTAGCACCTTCTCTGTGCCTGGGAAACAGAAGTGTTCCCATTGCTTCGCAGAATCGCTTTTGTGCAGAAAACAGTAACACTTGTTCAGAACGAAAGAAAGCACAGAGCCCCAGATTTTATGTTGTCCTGGAGAGCTTGCAGAGCACTGGGGAAAGGCAGGCAGACAATTCCCTGCTAGCACCTTCTCTGTGCCTGGGAAGCACAAGTGTTCACATTGCTTCGCAGAATCGCTTTTGTGCAGAAAACAGTAACACTTGTTCAGAACGAAAGAAAGCACAGAGCCCCAGATTTGCTGTTGTCCTGGAGAGCTTGCAGAGCACTGGGGAAAAGCAGGCAGAGAATTCCCTGCTAGCACCTTCTCTGTGCCTGGGAAGCAGAAGTGTTCACATTGCTTCGCAGAATCGCTTTTGTGCAGAAAACAGTAACACTTGTTCAGAACGAAAGAAAGCACAGAGCCCCAGATTTTATGTTGTCCTGGAGAGCTTGCAGAGCACTGGGGAAAAGCAGGCAGAGAATTCCCTGCTAGCACCTTCTTTGTGCCTGTTCACATTGCTTCGCAGAATCGCTTTTGTGCAGAAAACTGTAACACTTGTTCAGAACGAAAGAAAGCACAGAGCCCCAGATTTTATGTTGTCCTGGAGAGCTTGCAGAGCACTGGGGAAAAGCAGGCAGAGAATTCCCTGCTAGCACCTTCTCTGTGCCTGTTCACATTGCTTCGCAGAATCGCTTTTGTGCAGAAAACAGTAACACTTGTTCAGCACGAAAGAAAGCACAGAGCCCCAGATTTTATGTTGTCCTGGAGAGCTTGCAGAGCACTGGGGAAAAGCAGGCAGAGAATTCCCTGCTAGCACCTTCTCTGTGCCTGGGAAACAGAAGTGTTCACATTGCTTCGCAGAATCGCTTTTGTGCAGAAAACAGTAACACTTGTTCAGAACGAAAGAAAGCACAGAGCCCCAGATTTGCTGTTGTCCTGGAGAGCTTGCAGAGCACTGGGGAAAGGCAGGCAGAGAATTCCCTGCTAGCACCTTCTCTGTGCCTGTTCACATTGCTTCGCAGAATCGCTTTTGTGCAGAAAACAGTAACACTTGTTCAGCACGAAAGAAAGCACAGAGCCCCAGATTTTATGTTGTCCTGGAGAGCTTGCAGAGCACTGGGGAAAAGCAGGCAGAGAATTCCCTGCTAGCACCTTCTCTGTGCCTGGGAAACAGAAGTGTTCACATTGCTTCGCAGAATCGCTTTTGTGCAGAAAACAGTAACACTTGTTCAGAACGAAAGAAAGCACAGAGCCCCAGATTTTATGTTGTCCTGGAGAGCTTGCAGAGCACTGGGGAAAAGCAGGCAGAGAATTCCCTGCTAGCACCTTCTCTGTGCCTGGGAAACAGAAGTGTTCCCATTGCTTCGCAGAATCGCTTTTGTGCAGAAAACAGTAACACTTGTTCAGAACGAAAGAAAGCACAGAGCCCCAGATTTGTTGTTGTCCTGGAGAGCTTGCAGAGCACTGGGGAAAGGCAGGCAGACAATTCCCTGCTAGCACCTTCTCTGTGCCTGGGAAGCAGAAGTGTTCCCATTGCTTCGCAGAATCGCTTTTGTGCAGAAAACAGTAACACTTGTTCAGAACGAAAGAAAGCACAGAGCCCCAGATTTTATGTTGTCCTGGAGAGCTTGCAGAGCACTGGGGAAAGGCAGGCAGAGAATTCCCTGCTAGCACCTTCTCTGTGCCTGGGAAGCAGAAGTGTTCACATTGCTTCGCAGAATCACTTTTGTGCAGAAAACAGTAACACTTGTTCAGAACGAAAGAAAGCACAGAGCCGCAGATTTTATGTTGTCCTGGAGAGCTTGCAGAGCACTGGGGAAAGGCAGGCAGAGAATTCCCTGCTAGCACCTTCTCTGTGCCTGTTCACATTGCTTCGCAGAATCGCTTTTGTGCAGAAAACAGTAACACTTGTTCAGCACGAAAGAAAGCACAGAGCCCCAGATTTTATGTTGTCCTGGAGAGCTTGCAGAGCACTGGGGAAAAGCAGGCAGAGAATTCCCTGCTAGCACCTTCTCTGTGCCTGGGAAACAGAAGTGTTCCCATTGCTTCGCAGAATCGCTTTTGTGCAGAAAACAGTAACACTTGTTCAGAACGAAAGAAAGCACAGAGCCCCAGATTTTATGTTGTCCTGGAGAGCTTGCAGAGCACTGGGGAAAGGCAGGCAGACAATTCCCTGCTAGTACCTTCTCTGTGCCTGGGAAGCACAAGTGTTCACATTGCTTCGCAGAATCGCTTTTGTGCAGAAAACAGTAACACTTGTTCAGAACGAAAGAAAGCACAGAGCCCCAGATTTGCTGTTGTCCTGGAGAGCTTGCAGAGCACTGCGGAAAAGCAGGCAGAGAATTCCCTGCTAGCACCTTCTCTGTGCCTGGGAAGCAGAAGTGTTCACATTGCTTCGCAGAATCGCTTTTGTGCAGAAAACAGTAACACTTGTTCAGCACGAAAGAAAGCACAGAGCCCCAGATTTTATGTTGTCCTGGAGAGCTTGCAGAGCACTGGGGAAAAGCAGGCAGAGAATTCCCTGCTAGCACCTTCTCTGTGCCTGGGAAACAGAAGTGTTCCCATTGCTTCGCAGAATCGCTTTTGTGCAGAAAACAGTAACACTTGTTCAGAACGAAAGAAAGCACAGAGCCCCAGATTTTATGTTGTCCTGGAGAGCTTGCAGAGCACTGGGGAAAGGCAGGCAGAGAATTCCCTGCTAGCACCTTCTTTGTGCCTGGGAAACAGAAGTGTTCCCATTGCTTCGCAGAATCGCTTTTGTGCAGAAAACAGTAACACTTGTTCACAACGAAAGAAAGCACAGAGCCCCAGATTTGCTGTTGTCCTGGAGGGCTTGCAGAGCACTGGGGAAAGGCAGGCAGAGGATTCCCTGCTAGCACCTTCTCTGTGCCTGTTCACATTGCTTCGCAGAATCGCTTTTGTGCAGAAAACAGTAACACTTGTTCAGAACGAAAGAAAGCACAGAGCCCCAGATTTTATGTTGTCCTGGAGAGCTTGCAGAGCACTGGGGAAAGGCAGGCAGACAATTCCCTGCTAGCACCTTCTCTGTGCCTGGGAAGCACAAGTGTTCACATTGCTTGGCAGAATCGCTTTTGTGCAGAAAACAGTAACACTTGTTCAGAACGAAAGAAAGCACAGAGCCCCAGATTTGCTGTTGTCCTGGAGAGCTTGCAGAGCACTGGGGAAAAGCAGGCAGAGAATTCCCTGCTAGCACCTTCTCTGTGCCTGGGAAGCAGAAGTGTTCACATTGCTTCGCAGAATCGCTTTTGTGCAGAAAACAGTAACACTTGTTCAGAACGAAAGAAAGCACAGAGCCCCAGATTTTATGTTGTCCTGGAGAGCTTGCAGAGCACTGGGGAAAAGCAGGCAGAGAATTCCCTGCTAGCACCTTCTCTGTGCCTGGGAAACAGAAGTGTTCACATTGCTTCGCAGAATCGCTTTTGTGCAGAAAACAGTAACACTTGTTCAGAACGAAAGAAAGCACAGAGCCCCAGATTTTATGTTGTCCTGGAGAGCTTGCAGAGCACTGGGGAAAGGCAGGCAGAGAATTCCCTGCTAGCACCTTCTTTGTGCCTGTTCACATTGCTTGGCAGAATCGCTTTTGTGCAGAAAACAGTAACACTTGTTCAGAACGAAAGAAAGCACAGAGCCCCAGATTTTATGTTGTCCTGGAGAGCTTGCAGAGCACTGGGGAAAAGCAGGCAGAGAATTCCCTGATAGCACCTTCTCTGTGCCTGGGAAGCACAAGTGTTCACATTGCTTCGCAGAATCGCTTTTGTGCAGAAAACAATAATACTTGTTCAGAACGAAAGAAAGCACAGAGCCCCAGATTTGCTGTTGTCCTGGAGAGCTTGCAGAGCACTGGGGAAAGGCACGCAGAGAATTCCCTGCTAGCACCTTCTCTGTGCCTGGGAAGCAGAAGTGTTCACATTGCTTCGCAGAATCGCTTTTGTGCAGAAAACAGTAACACTTGTTCAGAACGAAAGAAAGCACAGAGCCCCAGATTTTATGTTGTCCTGGAGAGCTTGCAGAGCACTGGGG
The DNA here is from genome assembly GCF_047716275.1 of Strix uralensis. Lineage (NCBI taxonomy): Eukaryota > Metazoa > Chordata > Aves > Strigiformes > Strigidae > Strix > Strix uralensis. The sequence continues at coordinate 119,031 of NW_027436815.1, forward strand.
AAAAGCAGGCAGAGAATTCCCTGCTAGCACCTTCTTTGTGCCTGTTCACATTGCTTCGCAGAATCGCTTTTGTGCAGAAAACAGTAACACTTGTTCAGAACGAAAGAAAGCACAGAGCCCCAGATTTTATGTTGTCCTGGAGAGCTTGCAGAGCACTGGGGAAAAGCAGGCAGAGAATTCCCTGCTAGCACCTTCTCTGTGCCTGTTCACATTGCTTCGCAGAATCGCTTTTGTGCAGAAAACAGTAACACTTGTTCAGACGAAAGAAAGCACAGAGCCCCAGATTTTATGTTGTCCTGGAGAGCTTGCAGAGCACTGGGGAAAAGCAGGCAGAGAATTCCCTGCTAGCACCTTCTCTGTGCCTGGGAAACAGAAGTGTTCCCATTGCTTCGCAGAATCGCTTTTGTGCAGAAAACAGTAACACTTGTTCAGAACGAAAGAAAGCACAGAGCCCCAGATTCTATGTTGTCCTGGAGAGCTTGCAGAGCACTGGGGAAAGGCAGGCAGAGAATTCCCTGCTAGCACCTTCTCTGTGCCTGGGAAGCAGAAGTGTTCACATTGCTTCGCAGAATCGCTTTTGTGCAGAAAACAGTAACACTTGTTCAGAACGAAAGAAAGCACAGAGCCCCAGATTTTATGTTGTCCTGGAGAGCTTGCAGAGCAGTGGGGAAAGGCAGGCAGACAATTCCCTGCTAGCACCTTCTCTGTGCCTGTTCACATTGCTTCGCAGAATCGCTTTTGTGCAGAAAACAGTAACACTTGTTCAGCACGAAAGAAAGCACAGAGCCCCAGATTTTATGTTGTCCTGGAGAGCTTGCAGAGCACTGGGGAAAAGCAGGCAGAGAATTCCCTGCTAGCACCTTCTCTGTGCCTGGGAAGCAGAAGTGTTCACATTGCTTCGCAGAATCGCTTTTGTGCAGAAAACAATAACACTTGTTCAGAACGAAAGAAAGCACAGAGCCCCAGATTTGTTGTTGTCCTGGAGAGCTTGCAGAGCACTGGGGAAAGGCAGGCAGAGAATTCCCTGCTAGCACCTTCTCTGTGCCTGGGAAGCAGAAGTGTTCACATTGCTTCGCAGAATCGCTTTTGTGCAGAAAACAGTAACACTTGTTCAGAACGAAAGAAAGCACAGAGCCCCAGATTTTATGTTGTCCTGGAGAGCTTGCAGAGCACTGGGGAAAGGCAGGCAGAGAATTCCCTGCTAGCACCTTCTCTGTGCCTGGGAATCAGAAGTGTTCACATTGCTTCGCAGAATCGCTTTTGTGCAGAAAACAGTAACACTTGTTCAGAACAAAAGAAAGCACAGAGCCGCAGATTTTATGTTGTCCTGGAGAGCTTGCAGAGCACTGGGGAAAGGCAGGCAGAGAATTCCCTGCTAGCACCTTCTCTGTGCCTGTTCACATTGCTTCGCAGAATCGCTTTTGTGCAGAAAACAGTAACACTTGTTCAGCACGAAAGAAAGCACAGAGCCCCAGATTTTATGTTGTCCTGGAGAGCTTGCAGAGCACTGGGGAAAAGCAGGCAGAGAATTCCCTGCTAGCACCTTCTCTGTGCCTGGGAAACAGAAGTGTTCACATTGCTTCGCAGAATCGCTTTTGTGCAGAAAACAGTAACACTTGTTCAGAATGAAAGAAAGCACAGAGCCCCAGATTTTATGTTGTCCTGGAGAGCTTGCAGAGCACTGGGGAAAGGCAGGCAGAGAATTCCCTGCTAGCACCTTCTCTGTGCCTGGGAAGCGGACGTGTTCACATTGCTTCACAGAATAGCTTTTGTGCAGAAAACAGTAACACTTGTTCAGAACGAAAGAAAGCACAGAGCCCCAGATTTGCTGTTGTCCTGGAGAGCTTGCAGAGCACTGGGGAAAAGCAGGCAGAGAATTCCCTGATAGCACCTTCTCTGTGCCTGGGAAGCACAAGTGTTCACATTGCTTCGCAGAATCGCTTTTGTGCAGAAAACAGTAACACTTGTTCAGAACGAAAGAAAGCACAGAGCCCCAGATTTTATGTTGTCCTGGAGAGCTTGCAGAGCACTGGGGAAAAGCAGGCAGAGAATTCCCTGCTAGCACCTTCTTTGTGCCTGTTCACATTGCTTCGCAGAATCGCTTTTGTGCAGAAAACAGTAACACTTGTTCAGAACGAAAGAAAGCACAGAGCCCCAGATTTTATGTTGTCCTGGAGAGCTTGCAGAGCACTGGGGAAAAGCAGGCAGAGAATTCCCTGCTAGCACCTTCTCTGTGCCTGTTCACATTGCTTCGCAGAATCGCTTTTGTGCAGAAAACAGTAACACTTGTTCAGACGAAAGAAAGCACAGAGCCCCAGATTTTATGTTGTCCTGGAGAGCTTGCAGAGCACTGGGGAAAAGCAGGCAGAGAATTCCCTGCTAGCACCTTCTCTGTGCCTGGGAAACAGAAGTGTTCCCATTGCTTCGCAGAATCGCTTTTGTGCAGAAAACAGTAACACTTGTTCAGAACGAAAGAAAGCACAGAGCCCCAGATTTGTTGTTGTCCTGGAGAGCTTGCAGAGCACTGGGGAAAGGCAGGCAGAGAATTCCCTGCTAGCACCTTCTCTGTGCCTGGGAAGCAGAAGTGTTCACATTGCTTCGCAGAATCGCTTTTGTGCAGAAAACAGTAACACTTGTTCAGAACGAAAGAAAGCACAGAGCCCCAGATTTTATGTTGTCCTGGAGAGCTTGCAGAGCACTGGGGAAAGGCAGGCAGACAATTCCCTGCTAGCACCTTCTCTGTGCCTGTTCACATTGCTTCGCAGAATCGCTTTTGTGCAGAAAACAGTAACACTTGTTCAGCACGAAAGAAAGCACAGAGCCCCAGATTTTATGTTGTCCTGGAGAGCTTGCAGAGCACTGGGGAAAAGCAGGCAGAGAATTCCCTGCTAGCACCTTCTCTGTGCCTGGGAAGCAGAAGTGTTCACATTGCTTCGCAGAATCGCTTTTGTGCAGAAAACAATAACACTTGTTCAGAACGAAAGAAAGCACAGAGCCCCAGATTTGTTGTTGTCCTGGAGAGCTTGCAGAGCACTGGGGAAAGGCAGGCAGAGAATTCCCTGCTAGCACCTTCTCTGTGCCTGGGAAGCAGAAGTGTTCACATTGCTTCGCAGAATCGCTTTTGTGCAGAAAACAGTAACACTTGTTCAGAACGAAAGAAAGCACAGAGCCCCAGATTTTATGTTGTCCTGGAGACCTTGCAGAGCACTGGGGAAAGGCAGGCAGAGAATTCCCTGCTAGCACCTTCTCTGTGCCTGGGAATCAGAAGTGTTCACATTGCTTCGCAGAATCGCTTTTGTGCAGAAAACAGTAACACTTGTTCAGAACAAAAGAAAGCACAGAGCCGCAGATTTTATGTTGTCCTGGAGAGCTTGCAGAGCACTGGGGAAAGGCAGGCAGAGAATTCCCTGCTAGCACCTTCTCTGTGCCTGTTCACATTGCTTCGCAGAATCGCTTTTGTGCAGAAAACAGTAACACTTGTTCAGCACGAAAGAAAGCACAGAGCCCCAGATTTTATGTTGTCCTGGAGAGCTTGCAGAGCACTGGGGAAAAGCAGGCAGAGAATTCCCTGCTAGCACCTTCTCTGTGCCTGGGAAACAGAAGTGTTCACATTGCTTCGCAGAATCGCTTTTGTGCAGAAAACAGTAACACTTGTTCAGAATGAAAGAAAGCACAGAGCCCCAGATTTTATGTTGTCCTGGAGAGCTTGCAGAGCACTGGGGAAAGGCAGGCAGAGAATTCCCTGCTAGCACCTTCTCTGTGCCTGGGAAGCGGACGTGTTCACATTGCTTCACAGAATAGCTTTTGTGCAGAAAACAGTAACACTTGTTCAGAACGAAAGAAAGCACAGAGCCCCTGATTTGCTGTTGTCCTGGAGAGCTTGCAGAGCACTGGGGAAAAGCAGGCAGAGAATTCCCTGCTAGCACCTTCTCTGTTCCTGGGAAGCACAAGTGTTCTCATTGCTTCGCAGAATCGCTTTTGTGCAGAAAACAGTAACACTTGTTCAGAACGAAAGAAAGCACAGAGCCCCAGATTTTATGTTGTCCTGGAGAGCTTGCAGAGCACTGGGGAAAGGCAGGCAGAGAATTCCCTGCTAGCACCTTCTCTGTGCCTGTTCACATTCCTTCGCAGAATCGCTTTTGTGCAGAAAACACTAACACTTGTTCAGAACGAAAGAAAGCACAGAGCCCCAGATTTTATGTTGTCCTGGAGAGCTTGCAGAGCACTGGGGAAAATCAGGCAGAGAATACCCTGCTAGCACCTTCTCTGTGCCTGGGAAACAGAAGTGTTCCCATTGCTTCGCAGAATCGCTTTTGTGCAGAAAACAGTAACACTTGTTCAGAACGAAAGAAAGCACAGAGCCCCAGATTTTATGTTGTCCTGGAGAGCTTGCAGAGCACTGGGGAAAATCAGGCAGAGAATACCCTGCTAGCACCTTCTCTGTGCCTGGGAAACAGAAGTGTTCCCATTGCTTCGCAGAATCGCTTTTGTGCAGAAAACAGTAACACTTGTTCAGAACGAAAGAAAGCACAGAGCCCCAGATTTTATGTTGTCCTGGAGAGCTTGCAGAGCACTGGGGAAAGGCAGGCAGACAATTCCCTGCTAGCACCTTCTCTGTGCCTGGGAAGCACAAGTGTTCACATTGCTTCGCAGAATCGCTTTTGTGCAGAAAACAGTAACACTTGTTCAGAACGAAAGAAAGCACAGAGCCCCAGATTTGCTGTTGTCCTGGAGAGCTTGCAGAGCACTGGGGAAAAGCAGGCAGAGAATTCCCTGCTAGCACCTTCTCTGTGCCTGGGAAGCAGAAGTGTTCACATTGCTTCGCAGAATCGCTTTTGTGCAGAAAACAGTAACACTTGTTCAGAACGAAAGAAAGCACAGAGCCCCAGATTTGCTGTTGTCCTGGAGAGCTTGCAGAGCACTGGGGAAAAGCAGGCAGAGAATTCCCTGCTAGCACCTTCTCTGTGCCTGTTCACATTGCTTCGCAGAATCGCTTTTGTGCAGAAAACAGTAACACTTGTTCAGACGAAAGAAAGCACAGAGCCCCAGATTTTATGTTGTCCTGGAGAGCTTGCAGAGCACTGGGGAAAAGCAGGCAGAGAATTCCCTGCTAGCACCTTCTCTGTGCCTGGGAAACAGAAGTGTTCCCATTGCTTCGCAGAATCGCTTTTGTGCAGAAAACAGTAACACTTGTTCAGAACGAAAGAAAGCACAGAGCCCCAGATTCTATGTTGTCCTGGAGAGCTTGCAGAGCACTGGGGAAAGGCAGGCAGAGAATTCCCTGCTAGCACCTTCTCTGTGCCTGGGAAGCAGAAGTGTTCACATTGCTTCGCAGAATCGCTTTTGTGCAGAAAACAGTAACACTTGTTCAGAACGAAAGAAAGCACAGAGCCCCAGATTTTATGTTGTCCTGGAGAGCTTGCAGAGCACTGGGGAAAGGCAGGCAGAGAATTCCCTGCTAGCACCTTCTCTGTGCCTGTTCACATTGCTTCGCAGAATCGCTTTTGTGCAGAAAACAGTAACACTTGTTCAGCACGAAAGAAAGCACAGAGCCCCAGATTTGCTGTTGTCCTGGAGAGCTTGCAGAGCACTGGGGAAAAGCAGGCAGAGAATTCCCTGCTAGCACCTTCTCTGTTCCTGGGAAGCACAAGTGTTCACATTGCTTCGCAGAATCGCTTTTGTGCAGAAAACAGTAACACTTGTTCAGAACGAAAGAAAGCACAGAGCCCCAGATTTTATGTTGTCCTGGAGAGCTTGCAGAGCACTGGGGAAAGGCAGGCAGAGAATTCGCTGCTAGCACCTTCTCTGTGCCTGTTCACATTCCTTCGCAGAATCGCTTTTGTGCAGAAAACACTAACACTTGTTCAGAACGAAAGAAAGCACAGAGCCCCAGATTTTATGTTGTCCTGGAGAGCTTGCAGAGCACTGGGGAAAAGCAGGCAGAGAATTCCCTGCTACCACCTTCTCTGTGCCTGGGAAACAGAAGTGTTCACATTGCTTCGCAGAATCGCTTTTGTGCAGAAAACAGTAACACTTGTTTAGAACGAAAGAAAGCACAGAGCCCCAGATTTTATGTTGTCCTGGAGAGCTTGCAGAGCACTGGGGAAAGGCAGGCAGACAATTCCCTGCTAGCACCTTCTCTGTGCCTGGGAAGCACAAGTGTTCACATTGCTTCGCAGAATCGCTTTTGTGCAGAAAACAGTAACACTTGTTCAGAACGAAAGAAAGCACAGAGCCCCAGATTTGCTGTTGTCCTGGAGAGCTTGCAGAGCACTGGGGAAAAGCAGGCAGAGAATTCCCTGCTAGCACCTTCTCTGTGCCTGGGAAGCAGAAGTGTTCACATTGCTTCGCAGAATCGCTTTTGTGCAGAAAACAGTAACACTTGTTCAGAACGAAAGAAAGCACAGAGCCCCAGATTTTATGTTGTCCTGGAGAGCTTGCAGAGCACTGGGGAAAAGCAGGCAGAGAATTCCCTGCTAGCACCTTCTCTGTGCCTGGGAAACAGAAGTGTTCCCATTGCTTCGCAGAATCGCTTTTGTGCAGAAAACAGTAACACTTGTTCAGAACGAAAGAAAGCACAGAGCCCCAGATTCTATGTTGTCCTGGAGAGCTTGCAGAGCACTGGGGAAAGGCAGGCAGAGAATTCCCTGCTAGCACCTTCTCTGTGCCTGGGAAGCAGAAGTGTTCACATTGCTTCGCAGAATCGCTTTTGTGCAGAAAACAGTAACACTTGTTCAGAACGAAAGAAAGCACAGAGCCCCAGATTTTATGTTGTCCTGGAGAGCTTGCAGAGCACTGGGGAAAGGCAGGCAGAGAATTCCCTGCTAGCACCTTCTCTGTGCCTGTTCACATTGCTTCGCAGAATCGCTTTTGTGCAGAAAACAGTAACACTTGTTCAGCACGAAAGAAAGCACAGAGCCCCAGATTTTATGTTGTCCTGGAGAGCTTGCAGAGCACTGGGGAAAAGCAGGCAGAGAATTCCCTGCTAGCACCTTCTCTGTGCCTGGGAAGCAGAAGTGTTCACATTGCTTCGCAGAATCGCTTTTGTGCAGAAAACAATAACACTTGTTCAGAACGAAAGAAAGCACAGAGCCCCAGATTTTATGTTGTCCTGGAGAGCTTGCAGAGCACTGCGGAAAAGCAGGCAGAGAATTCCCTGCTAGCACCTTCTCTGTGCCTGGGAAGCAGAAGTGTTCACATTGCTTCGCAGAATAGCTTTTGTGAAGAAAACAGTAACACTTGTTCAGAACGAAAGAAAGCACAGAGCCCCAGATTTTATGTTGTCCTGGAGAGCTTGCAGAGCACTGGGGAAAAGCAGGCAGAGAATTCCCTGCTAGCACCTTCTCTGTGCCTGGGAAGCACAAGTGTTCACATTGCTTCGCAGAATCGCTTTTGTGCAGAAAACACTAACACTTGTTCAGAACGAAAGAAAGCACAGAGCCCCAGATTTTATGTTGTCCTGGAGAGCTTGCAGAGCACTGGGGAAAGGCAGGCAGAGAATTCCCTGCTAGCACCTTCTCTGTGCCTGTTCACATTCCTTCGCAGAATCGCTTTTGTGCAGAAAACAGTAACACTTGTTCAGAACGAAAGAAAGCACAGAGCCCCAGATTTTATGTTGTCCTGGAGAGCTTGCAGAGCACTGGGGAAAAGCAGGCAGAGAATTCCCTGCTAGCACCTTCTCTGTGCCTGGGAAACAGAAGTGTTCCCATTGCTTCGCAGAATCGCTTTTGTGCAGAAAACAGTAACACTTGTTCAGAACGAAAGAAAGCACAGAGCCCCAGATTTTATGCTGTCCTGGAGAGCTTGCAGAGCACTGGGGAAAGGCAGGCAGAGAATTCCCTGCTAGCACCTTTTCTGTGCCTGTTCACATTGCTTCGCAGAATCGCTTTTGTGCAGAAAACAGTAACACTTGTTCAGCACGAAAGAAAGCACAGAGCCCCAGATTTTATGTTGTCCTGGAGAGCTTGCAGAGCACTGGGGAAAAGCAGGCAGAGAATTCCCTGCTAGCACCTTCTCTGTGCCTGGGAAACAGAAGTGTTCCCATTGCTTCGCAGAATCGCTTTTGTGCAGAAAACAGTAACACTTGTTCAGAACGAAAGAAAGCACAGAGCCCCAGATTTTATGTTGTCCTGGAGAGCTTGCAGAGCACTGGGGAAAGGCAGGCAGAGAATTCCCTGCTAGCACCTTCTCTGTGCCTGGGAAGCAGAAGTGTTCACATTGCTTCGCAGAATCACTTTTGTGCAGAAAACAGTAACACTTGTTCAGAACGAAAGAAAGCACAGAGCCCCAGATTTTATGTTGTCCTGGAGAGCTTGCAGAGCACTGCGGAAAGGCAGGCAGAGAATTCCCTGCTAGCACCTTCTCTGTGCCTGTTCACATTGCTTCGCAGAATCGCTTTTGTGCAGAAAACAGTAACACTTGTTCAGAACGAAACAAAGCACAGAGCCCCAGATTTTATGTTGTCCTGGAGAGCTTGCAGAGCACTGGGGAAAGGCAGGCAGAGAATTCCCTGCTAGCACCTTCTCTGTGCCTGGGAAACAGAAGTGTTCCCATTGCTTCGCAGAATCGCTTTTGTGCAGAAAACAGTAACACTTGTTCAGAACGAAAGAAAGCACAGAGCCCCAGATTTTATGTTGTCCTGGAGAGCTTGCAGAGCACTGGGGAAAGGCAGGCAGACAATTCCCTGCTAGCACCTTCTCTGTGCCTGGGAAGCAGAAGTGTTCACATTGCTTCGCAGAATCGCTTTTGTGCAGAAAACAGTAACACTTGTTCAGAACGAAAGAAAGCACAGAGCCCCAGATTTGCTGTTGTCCTGGAGAGCTTGCAGAGCACTGGGGAAAAGCAGGCAGAGAATTCCCTGCTAGCACCTTCTCTGTGCCTGGGAAGCACAAGTGTTCACATTGCTTCGCAGAATCGCTTTTGTGCAGAAAACAGTAACACTTGTTCAGAACGAAAGAAAGCACAGAGCCCCAGATTTTATGTTGTCCTGGAGAGCTTGCAGAGCACTGCGGAAAAGCAGGCAGAGAATTCCCTGCTAGCACCTTCTCTGTGCCTGTTCACATTGCTTCGCAGAATCGCTTTTGTGCAGAAAACAGTAACACTTGTTCAGAACGAAAGAAAGCACAGAGCCCCAGATTTTATGTTGTCCTGGAGAGCTTGCAGAGCACTGGGGAAAAGCAGGCAGAGAATTCCCTGCTAGCACCTTCTCTGTGCCTGTTCACATTGCTTCGCAGAATCGCTTTTGTGCAGAAAACAGTAACACTTGTTCAGCACGAAAGAAAGCACAGAGCCCCAGATTTTATGTTGTCCTGGAGAGCTTGCAGAGCACTGGGGAAAAGCAGGCAGAGAATTCCCTGCTAGCACCTTCTCTGTGCCTGGGAAACAGAAGTGTTCACATTGCTTCGCAGAATCGCTTTTGTGCAGAAAACAGTAACACTTGTTCAGAACGAAAGAAAGCACAGAGCCCCAGATTTGCTGTTGTCCTGGAGAGCTTGCAGAGCACTGGGGAAAGGCAGGCAGAGAATTCCCTGCTAGCACCTTCTCTGTGCCTGGGAAGCAGAAGTGTTCACATTGCTTCGCAGAATCGCTTTTGTGCAGAAAACCGTAACACTTGTTCAGAACGAAAGAAAGCACAGAGCCCCAGATTTTATGTTGTCCTGGAGAGCTTGCAGAGCACTGGGGAAAGGCAGGCAGAGAATTCCCTGCTAGCACCTTCTCTGTGCCTGTTCACATTGCTTCGCAGAATCGCTTTTGTGCAGAAAACAGTAACACTTGTTCAGAACGAAAGAAAGCACAGAGCCCCAGATTTTATGTTGTCCTGGAGAGCTTGCAGAGCACTGGGGAAAAGCAGGCAGAGAATTCCCTGCTAGCACCTTCTCTGTGCCTGGGAAACAGAAGTGTTCCCATTGCTTCGCAGAATCGCTTTTGTGCAGAAAACAGTAACACTTGTTCAGAACGAAAGAAAGCACAGAGCCCCAGATTTTATGCTGTCCTGGAGAGCTTGCAGAGCACTGGGGAAAGGCAGGCAGAGAATTCCCTGCTAGCACCTTTTCTGTGCCTGTTCACATTGCTTCGCAGAATCGCTTTTGTGCAGAAAACAGTAACACTTGTTCAGCACGAAAGAAAGCACAGAGCCCCAGATTTTATGTTGTCCTGGAGAGCTTGCAGAGCACTGGGGAAAAGCAGGCAGAGAATTCCCTGCTAGCACCTTCTCTGTGCCTGGGAAACAGAAGTGTTCCCATTGCTTCGCAGAATCGCTTTTGTGCAGAAAACAGTAACACTTGTTCAGAACGAAAGAAAGCACAGAGCCCCAGATTTTATGTTGTCCTGGAGAGCTTGCAGAGCACTGGGGAAAGGCAGGCAGAGAATTCCCTGCTAGCACCTTCTCTGTGCCTGGGAAGCAGAAGTGTTCACATTGCTTCGCAGAATCACTTTTGTGCAGAAAACAGTAACACTTGTTCAGAACGAAAGAAAGCACAGAGCCCCAGATTTTATGTTGTCCTGGAGAGCTTGCAGAGCACTGCGGAAAGGCAGGCAGAGAATTCCCTGCTAGCACCTTCTCTGTGCCTGTTCACATTGCTTCGCAGAATCGCTTTTGTGCAGAAAACAGTAACACTTGTTCAGAACGAAACAAAGCACAGAGCCCCAGATTTTATGTTGTCCTGGAGAGCTTGCAGAGCACTGGGGAAAGGCAGGCAGAGAATTCCCTGCTAGCACCTTCTCTGTGCCTGGGAAACAGAAGTGTTCCCATTGCTTCGCAGAATCGCTTTTGTGCAGAAAACAGTAACACTTGTTCAGAACGAAAGAAAGCACAGAGCCCCAGATTTTATGTTGTCCTGGAGAGCTTGCAGAGCACTGGGGAAAGGCAGGCAGACAATTCCCTGCTAGCACCTTCTCTGTGCCTGGGAAGCACAAGTGTTCACATTGCTTCGCAGAATCGCTTTTGTGCAGAAAACAGTAACACTTGTTCAGAACGAAAGAAAGCACAGAGCCCCAGATTTGCTGTTGTCCTGGAGAGCTTGCAGAGCACTGGGGAAAAGCAGGCAGAGAATTCCCTGCTAGCACCTTCTCTGTGCCTGGGAAGCACAAGTGTTCACATTGCTTCGCAGAATCGCTTTTGTGCAGAAAACAGTAACACTTGTTCAGAACGAAAGAAAGCACAGAGCCCCAGATTTTATGTTGTCCTGGAGAGCTTGCAGAGCACTGGGGAAAAGCAGGCAGAGAATTCCCTGCTAGCACCTTCTTTGTGCCTGTTCACATTGCTTCGCAGAATTGCTTTTGTGCAGAAAACAGTAACACTTGTTCAGAACGAAAGAAAGCACAGAGCCCCAGATTTTATGTTGTCCTGGAGAGCTTGCAGAGCACTGGGGAAAAGCAGGCAGAGAATTCCCTGCTAGCACCTTCTCTGTGCCTGTTCACATTGCTTCGCAGAATCGCTTTTGTGCAGAAAACAGTAACACTTGTTCAGCACGAAAGAAAGCACAGAGCCCCAGATTTTATGTTGTCCTGGAGAGCTTGCAGAGCACTGGGGAAAAGCAGGCAGAGAATTCCCTGCTAGCACCTTCTCTGTGCCTGGGAAACAGAAGTGTTCACATTGCTTCGCAGAATCGCTTTTGTGCAGAAAACAGTAACACTTGTTCAGAACGAAAGAAAGCACAGAGCCCCAGATTTGCTGTTGTCCTGGAGAGCTTGCAGAGCACTGGGGAAAGGCAGGCAGAGAATTCCCTGCTAGCACCTTCTCTGTGCCTGGGAAGCAGAAGTGTTCACATTGCTTCGCAGAATCGCTTTTGTGCAGAAAACAGTAACACTTGTTCAGAACGAAAGAAAGCACAGAGCCCCAGATTTTATGTTGTCCTGGAGAGCTTGCAGAGCACTGGGGAAAGGCAGGCAGAGAATTCCCTGCTAGCACCTTCTCTGTGCCTGTTCACATTGCTTCGCAGAATCGCTTTTGTGCAGAAAACAGTAACACTTGTTCAGCACGAAAGAAAGCACAGAGCCCCAGATTTTATGTTGTCCTGGAGAGCTTGCAGAGCACTGGGGAAAAGCAGGCAGAGAATTCCCTGCTAGCACCTTCTCTGTGCCTGGGAAACAGAAGTGTTCACATTGCTTCGCAGAATCGCTTTTGTGCAGAAAACAGTAACACTTGTTCAGAACGAAAGAAAGCACAGAGCCCCAGATTTTATGTTGTCCTGGAGAGCTTTCAGAGCACTGGGGAAAAGCAGGCAGAGAATTCCCTGCTAGCACCTTCTCTGTGCCTGGGAAACAGAAGTGTTCCCATTGCTTCGCAGAATCGCTTTTGTGCAGAAAACAGTAACACTTGTTCAGAACGAAAGAAAGCACAGAGCCCCAGATTTTATGCTGTCCTGGAGAGCTTGCAGAGCACTGGGGAAAGGCAGGCAGAGAATTCCCTGCTAGCACCTTCTCTGTGCCTGGGAAGCAGAAGTGTTCACATTGCTTCGCAGAATCGCTTTTGTGCAGAAAACAATAACACTTGTTCAGAACGAAAGAAAGCACAGAGCCCCAGATTTGCTGTTGTCCTGGAGAGCTTGCAGAGCACTGGGGAAAAGCAGGCAGAGAATTCCCTGCTAGCACCTTCTCTGTGCCTGGGAAACAGAAGTGTTCACATTGCTTCGCAGAATCGCTTTTGTGCAGAAAACAGTAACACTTGTTCAGAATGAAAGAAAGCACAGAGCCCCAGATTTTATGTTGTCCTGGAGAGCTTGCAGAGCACTGGGGAAAGGCAGGCAGAGAATTCCCTGCTAGCACCTTCTCTGTGCCTGGGAAGCAGAAGTGTTCACATTGCTTCGCAGAATAGCTTTTGTGCAGAAAACAGTAACACTTGTTCAGAACGAAAGAAAGCACAGAGCCCCAGATTTGCTGTTGTCCTGGAGAGCTTGCAGAGCACTGGGGAAAAGCAGGCAGAGAATTCCCTGCTAGCACCTTCTCTGTTCCTGGGAAGCACAAGTGTTCACATTGCTTCGCAGAATCGCTTTTGTGCAGAAAACAGTAACACTTGTTCAGAATGAAAGAAAGCACAGAGCCCCAGATTTTATGTTGTCCTGGAGAGCTTGCAGAGCACTGGGGAGAGGCAGGCAGAGAATTCCCTGCTAGCACCTTCTCTGTGCCTGTTCACATTGCTTGGCAGAATCGCTTTTGTGCAGAAAACAGTAACACTTGTTCAGAACGAAAGAAAGCACAGAGCCCCAGATTTTATGTTGTCCTGGAGAGCTTGCAGAGCACTGGGGAAAAGCAGGCAGAGAATTCCCTGCTAGCACCTTCTCTGTGCCTGGGAAGCACAAGTGTTCACATTGCTTCGCAGAATCGCTTTTGTGCAAAAAACAGTAACACTTGTTCAGAACGAAAGAAAGCACAGAGCCCCAGATTTGCTGTTGTCCTGGAGAGCTTGCAGAGCACTGGGGAAAAGCAGGCAGAGAATTCCCTGCTAGCACCTTCTCTGTGCCTGGGAAGCAGAAGTGTTCACATTGCTTCGCAGAATCGCTTTTGTGCAGAAAACAGTAACACTTGTTCAGAACGAAAGAAAGCACAGAGCCCCAGATTTTATGTTGTCCTGGAGAGCTTGCAGAGCACTGGGGAAAAGCAGGCAGAGAATTCCCTGCTAGCACCTTCTCTGTGCCTGGGAAACAGAAGTGTTCACATTGCTTCGCAGAATCGCTTTTGTGCAGAAAACAGTAACACTTGTTCAGAACGAAAGAAAGCACAGAGCCCCAGATTTTATGTTGTCCTGGAGAGCTTGCAGAGCACTGGGGAAAGGCAGGCAGAGAATTCCCTGCTAGCACCTTCTCTGTGCCTGGGAAGCAGAAGTGTTCACATTGCTTCGCAGAATCGCTTTTGTGCAGAAAACAGTAACACTTGTTCAGAACGAAAGAAAGCACAGAGCCCCAGATTTTATGTTGTCCTGGAGAGCTTGCAGAGCACTGGGGAAAGGCAGGCAGAGAATTCCCTGCTAGCACCTTCTCTGTGCCTGTTCACATTGCTTCGCAGAATCGCTTTTGTGCAGAAAACAGTAACACTTGTTCAGACGAAAGAAAGCACAGAGCCCCAGATTTTATGTTGTCCTGGAGAGCTTGCAGAGCACTGGGGAAAAGCAGGCAGAGAATTCCCTGCTAGCACCTTCTCTGTGCCTGGGAAACAGAAGTGTTCCCATTGCTTCGCAGAATCGCTTTTGTGCAGAAAACAGTAACACTTGTTCAGAATGAAAGAAAGCACAGAGCCCCAGATTTGTTGTTGTCCTGGAGAGCTTGCAGAGCACTGGGGAAAGGCAGGCAGAGAATTCCCTGCTAGCACCTTCTCTGTGCCTGGGAAGCAGAAGTGTTCACATTGCTTCGCAGAATCGCTTTTGTGCAGAAAACAGTAACACTTGTTCAGAACGAAAGAAAGCACAGAGCCCCAGATTTTATGTTGTCCTGGAGAGCTTGCAGAGCACTGGGGAAAGGCAGGCAGAGAATTCCCTGCTAGCACCTTCTCTGTGCCTGTTCACATTGCTTCGCAGAATCGCTTTTGTGCAGAAAACAGTAACACTTGTTCAGAACGAAAGAAAGCACAGAGCCCCAGATTTTATGTTGTCCTGGAGAGCTTGCAGAGCACTGGGGAAAGGCAGGCAGAGAATTCCCTGCTAGCACCTTCTCTGTGCCTGGGAAGCAGAAGTGTTCACATTGCTTCGCAGAATCGCTTTTGTGCAGAAAACAATAACACTTGTTCAGAACGAAAGAAAGCACAGAGCCCCAGATTTGCTGTTGTCCTGGAGAGCTTGCAGAGCACTGGGGAAAAGCAGGCAGAGAATTCCCTGCTAGCACCTTCTCTGTTCCTGGGAAGCACAAGTGTTCACATTGCTTCGCAGAATCGCTTTTGTGCAGAAAACAGTAACACTTGTTCAGAACGAAAGAAAGCACAGAGCCCCAGATTTTATGTTGTCCTGGAGAGCTTGCAGAGCACTGGGGAAAATCAGGCAGAGAATACCCTGCTAGCACCTTCTCTGTGCCTGGGAAACAGAAGTGTTCCCATTGCTTCGCAGAATCGCTTTTGTGCAGAAAACAGTAACACTTGTTCAGAACGAAAGAAAGCACAGAGCCCCAGATTTTATGTTGTCCTGGAGAGCTTGCAGAGCACTGGGGAAAAGCAGGCAGAGAATTCCCTGCTAGCACCTTCTCTGTGCCTGGGAAGCACAAGTGTTCACATTGCTTCGCAGAATCGCTTTTGTGCAGAAAACAGTAACACTTGTTCAGAACGAAAGAAAGCACAGAGCCCCAGATTTGCTGTTGTCCTGGAGAGCTTGCAGAGCACTGGGGAAAAGCAGGCAGAGAATTCCCTGCTAGCACCTTCTCTGTGCCTGGGAAGCAGAAGTGTTCCCATTGCTTCGCAGAATCGCTTTTGTGCAGAAAACAGTAACACTTGTTCAGAACGAAAGAAAGCACAGAGCCCCAGATTTTATGTTGTCCTGGAGAGCTTGCAGAGCACTGGGGAAAAGCAGGCAGAGAATTCCCTGCTAGCACCTTCTCTGTGCCTGGGAAACAGAAGTGTTCACATTGCTTCGCAGAATCGCTTTTGTGCAGAAAACAGTAACACTTGTTCAGAACGAAAGAAAGCACAGAGCCCCAGATTTTATGTTGTCCTGGAGAGCTTGCAGAGCACTGGGGAAAGGCAGGCAGAGAATTCCCTGCTAGCACCTTCTCTGTGCCTGGGAAGCAGAAGTGTTCACATTGCTTCGCAGAATCGCTTTTGTGCAGAAAACAGTAACACTTGTTCAGAACGAAAGAAAGCACAGAGCCCCAGATTTTATGTTGTCCTGGAGAGCTTGCAGAGCACTGGGGAAAGGCAGGCAGAGAATTCCCTGCTAGCACCTTCTCTGTGCCTGTTCACATTGCTTCGCAGAATCGCTTTTGTGCAGAAAACAGTAACACTTGTTCAGACGAAAGAAAGCACAGAGCCCCAGATTTTATGTTGTCCTGGAGAGCTTGCAGAGCACTGGGGAAAAGCAGGCAGAGAATTCCCTGCTAGCACCTTCTCTGTGCCTGGGAAACAGAAGTGTTCCCATTGCTTCGCAGAATCGCTTTTGTGCAGAAAACAGTAACACTTGTTCAGAACGAAAGAAAGCACAGAGCCCCAGATTTGTTGTTGTCCTGGAGAGCTTGCAGAGCACTGGGGAAAGGCAGGCAGAGAATTCCCTGCTAGCACCTTCTCTGTGCCTGGGAAGCAGAAGTGTTCACATTGCTTCGCAGAATCGCTTTTGTGCAGAAAACAGTAACACTTGTTCAGAACGAAAGAAAGCACAGAGCCCCAGATTTTATGTTGTCCTGGAGAGCTTGCAGAGCACTGGGGAAAGGCAGGCAGAGAATTCCCTGCTAGCACCTTCTCTGTGCCTGGGAAGCAGAAGTGTTCACATTGCTTCGCAGAATCGCTTTTGTGCAGAAAACAATAACACTTGTTCAGAACGAAAGAAAGCACAGAGCCCCAGATTTGCTGTTGTCCTGGAGAGCTTGCAGAGTACTGGGGAAAGGCAGGCAGAGAATTCCCTGCTAGCACCTTCTCTGTGCCTGGGAAGCAGAAGTGTTCACATTGCTTCGCAGAATCGCTTTTGTGCAGAAAACAGTAACACTTGTTCAGAACGAAAGAAAGCACAGAGCCCCAGATTTTATGTTGTCCTGGAGAGCTTGCAGAGCACTGGGGAAAGGCAGGCAGAGAATTCCCTGCTAGCACCTTCTCTGTGCCTGGGAATCAGAAGTCTTCACATTGCTTCGCAGAATCACTTTTGTGCAGAAAACAGTAACACTTGTTCAGAACGAAAGAAAGCACAGAGCCCCAGATTTTATGTTGTCCTGGAGAGCTTGCAGAGCACTGGGGAAAGGCAGGCAGAGAATTCCCTGCTAGCACCTTCTCTGTGCCTGTTCACATTGCTTCGCAGAATCGCTTTTGTGCAGAAAACAGTAACACTTGTTCAGCACGAAAGAAAGCACAGAGCCCCAGATTTTATGTTGTCCTGGAGAGCTTGCAGAGCACTGGGGAAAAGCAGGCAGAGAATTCCCTGCTAGCACCTTCTCTGTGCCTGGGAAACAGAAGTGTTCACATTGCTTCGCAGAATCGCTTTTGTGCAGAAAACAATAACACTTGTTCAGAACGAAAGAAAGCACAGAGCCCCAGATTTGCTGTTGTCCTGGAGAGCTTGCAGAGCACTGGGGAAAAGCAGGCAGAGAATTCCCTGCTAGCACCTTCTCTGTGCCTGGGAAACAGAAGTGTTCCCATTGCTTCGCAGAATCGCTTTTGTGCAGAAAACAGTAACACTTGTTCAGAACGAAAGAAAGCACAGAGCCCCAGATTTTATGCTGTCCTGGAGAGCTTGCAGAGCACTGGGGAAAGGCAGGCAGAGAATTCCCTGCTAGCACCTTTTCTGTGCCTGTTCACATTGCTTCGCAGAATCGCTTTTGTGCAGAAAACAGTAACACTTGTTCAGCACGAAAGAAAGCACAGAGCCCCAGATTTTATGTTGTCCTGGAGAGCTTGCAGAGCACTGGGGAAAAGCAGGCAGAGAATTCCCTGCTAGCACCTTCTCTGTGCCTGGGAAACAGAAGTGTTCCCATTGCTTCGCAGAATCGCTTTTGTGCAGAAAACAGTAACACTTGTTCAGAACGAAAGAAAGCACAGAGCCCCAGATTTTATGTTGTCCTGGAGAGCTTGCAGAGCACTGGGGAAAGGCAGGCAGAGAATTCCCTGCTAGCACCTTCTCTGTGCCTGGGAAGCAGAAGTGTTCACATTGCTTCGCAGAATCACTTTTGTGCAGAAAACAGTAACACTTGTTCAGAACGAAAGAAAGCACAGAGCCCCAGATTTTATGTTGTCCTGGAGAGCTTGCAGAGCACTGCGGAAAGGCAGGCAGAGAATTCCCTGCTAGCACCTTCTCTGTGCCTGTTCACATTGCTTCGCAGAATCGCTTTTGTGCAGAAAACAGTAACACTTGTTCAGAACGAAACAAAGCACAGAGCCCCAGATTTTATGTTGTCCTGGAGAGCTTGCAGAGCACTGGGGAAAGGCAGGCAGAGAATTCCCTGCTAGCACCTTCTCTGTGCCTGGGAAACAGAAGTGTTCCCATTGCTTCGCAGAATCGCTTTTGTGCAGAAAACAGTAACACTTGTTCAGAACGAAAGAAAGCACAGAGCCCCAGATTTTATGTTGTCCTGGAGAGCTTGCAGAGCACTGGGGAAAGGCAGGCAGACAATTCCCTGCTAGCACCTTCTCTGTGCCTGGGAAGCAGAAGTGTTCACATTGCTTCGCAGAATCGCTTTTGTGCAGAAAACAGTAACACTTGTTCAGAACGAAAGAAAGCACAGAGCCCCAGATTTGCTGTTGTCCTGGAGAGCTTGCAGAGCACTGGGGAAAAGCAGGCAGAGAATTCCCTGCTAGCACCTTCTCTGTGCCTGGGAAGCACAAGTGTTCACATTGCTTCGCAGAATCGCTTTTGTGCAGAAAACAGTAACACTTGTTCAGAACGAAAGAAAGCACAGAGCCCCAGATTTTATGTTGTCCTGGAGAGCTTGCAGAGCACTGCGGAAAAGCAGGCAGAGAATTCCCTGCTAGCACCTTCTCTGTGCCTGTTCACATTGCTTCGCAGAATCGCTTTTGTGCAGAAAACAGTAACACTTGTTCAGAACGAAAGAAAGCACAGAGCCCCAGATTTTATGTTGTCCTGGAGAGCTTGCAGAGCACTGGGGAAAAGCAGGCAGAGAATTCCCTGCTAGCACCTTCTCTGTGCCTGTTCACATTGCTTCGCAGAATCGCTTTTGTGCAGAAAACAGTAACACTTGTTCAGCACGAAAGAAAGCACAGAGCCCCAGATTTTATGTTGTCCTGGAGAGCTTGCAGAGCACTGGGGAAAAGCAGGCAGAGAATTCCCTGCTAGCACCTTCTCTGTGCCTGGGAAACAGAAGTGTTCACATTGCTTCGCAGAATCGCTTTTGTGCAGAAAACAGTAACACTTGTTCAGAACGAAAGAAAGCACAGAGCCCCAGATTTGCTGTTGTCCTGGAGAGCTTGCAGAGCACTGGGGAAAGGCAGGCAGAGAATTCCCTGCTAGCACCTTCTCTGTGCCTGGGAAGCAGAAGTGTTCACATTGCTTCGCAGAATCGCTTTTGTGCAGAAAACCGTAACACTTGTTCAGAACGAAAGAAAGCACAGAGCCCCAGATTTTATGTTGTCCTGGAGAGCTTGCAGAGCACTGGGGAAAGGCAGGCAGAGAATTCCCTGCTAGCACCTTCTCTGTGCCTGTTCACATTGCTTCGCAGAATCGCTTTTGTGCAGAAAACAGTAACACTTGTTCAGAACGAAAGAAAGCACAGAGCCCCAGATTTTATGTTGTCCTGGAGAGCTTGCAGAGCACTGGGGAAAAGCAGGCAGAGAATTCCCTGCTAGCACCTTCTCTGTGCCTGGGAAACAGAAGTGTTCCCATTGCTTCGCAGAATCGCTTTTGTGCAGAAAACAGTAACACTTGTTCAGAACGAAAGAAAGCACAGAGCCCCAGATTTTATGCTGTCCTGGAGAGCTTGCAGAGCACTGGGGAAAGGCAGGCAGAGAATTCCCTGCTAGCACCTTTTCTGTGCCTGTTCACATTGCTTCGCAGAATCGCTTTTGTGCAGAAAACAGTAACACTTGTTCAGCACGAAAGAAAGCACAGAGCCCCAGATTTTATGTTGTCCTGGAGAGCTTGCAGAGCACTGGGGAAAAGCAGGCAGAGAATTCCCTGCTAGCACCTTCTCTGTGCCTGGGAAACAGAAGTGTTCCCATTGCTTCGCAGAATCGCTTTTGTGCAGAAAACAGTAACACTTGTTCAGAACGAAAGAAAGCACAGAGCCCCAGATTTTATGTTGTCCTGGAGAGCTTGCAGAGCACTGGGGAAAGGCAGGCAGAGAATTCCCTGCTAGCACCTTCTCTGTGCCTGGGAAGCAGAAGTGTTCACATTGCTTCGCAGAATCACTTTTGTGCAGAAAACAGTAACACTTGTTCAGAACGAAAGAAAGCACAGAGCCCCAGATTTTATGTTGTCCTGGAGAGCTTGCAGAGCACTGCGGAAAGGCAGGCAGAGAATTCCCTGCTAGCACCTTCTCTGTGCCTGTTCACATTGCTTCGCAGAATCGCTTTTGTGCAGAAAACAGTAACACTTGTTCAGAACGAAACAAAGCACAGAGCCCCAGATTTTATGTTGTCCTGGAGAGCTTGCAGAGCACTGGGGAAAGGCAGGCAGAGAATTCCCTGCTAGCACCTTCTCTGTGCCTGGGAAACAGAAGTGTTCCCATTGCTTCGCAGAATCGCTTTTGTGCAGAAAACAGTAACACTTGTTCAGAACGAAAGAAAGCACAGAGCCCCAGATTTTATGTTGTCCTGGAGAGCTTGCAGAGCACTGGGGAAAGGCAGGCAGACAATTCCCTGCTAGCACCTTCTCTGTGCCTGGGAAGCACAAGTGTTCACATTGCTTCGCAGAATCGCTTTTGTGCAGAAAACAGTAACACTTGTTCAGAACGAAAGAAAGCACAGAGCCCCAGATTTGCTGTTGTCCTGGAGAGCTTGCAGAGCACTGGGGAAAAGCAGGCAGAGAATTCCCTGCTAGCACCTTCTCTGTGCCTGGGAAGCACAAGTGTTCACATTGCTTCGCAGAATCGCTTTTGTGCAGAAAACAGTAACACTTGTTCAGAACGAAAGAAAGCACAGAGCCCCAGATTTTATGTTGTCCTGGAGAGCTTGCAGAGCACTGGGGAAAAGCAGGCAGAGAATTCCCTGCTAGCACCTTCTTTGTGCCTGTTCACATTGCTTCGCAGAATTGCTTTTGTGCAGAAAACAGTAACACTTGTTCAGAACGAAAGAAAGCACAGAGCCCCAGATTTTATGTTGTCCTGGAGAGCTTGCAGAGCACTGGGGAAAAGCAGGCAGAGAATTCCCTGCTAGCACCTTCTCTGTGCCTGTTCACATTGCTTCGCAGAATCGCTTTTGTGCAGAAAACAGTAACACTTGTTCAGCACGAAAGAAAGCACAGAGCCCCAGATTTTATGTTGTCCTGGAGAGCTTGCAGAGCACTGGGGAAAAGCAGGCAGAGAATTCCCTGCTAGCACCTTCTCTGTGCCTGGGAAACAGAAGTGTTCACATTGCTTCGCAGAATCGCTTTTGTGCAGAAAACAGTAACACTTGTTCAGAACGAAAGAAAGCACAGAGCCCCAGATTTGCTGTTGTCCTGGAGAGCTTGCAGAGCACTGGGGAAAGGCAGGCAGAGAATTCCCTGCTAGCACCTTCTCTGTGCCTGGGAAGCAGAAGTGTTCACATTGCTTCGCAGAATCGCTTTTGTGCAGAAAACAGTAACACTTGTTCAGAACGAAAGAAAGCACAGAGCCCCAGATTTTATGTTGTCCTGGAGAGCTTGCAGAGCACTGGGGAAAGGCAGGCAGAGAATTCCCTGCTAGCACCTTCTCTGTGCCTGTTCACATTGCTTCGCAGAATCGCTTTTGTGCAGAAAACAGTAACACTTGTTCAGCACGAAAGAAAGCACAGAGCCCCAGATTTTATGTTGTCCTGGAGAGCTTGCAGAGCACTGGGGAAAAGCAGGCAGAGAATTCCCTGCTAGCACCTTCTCTGTGCCTGGGAAACAGAAGTGTTCACATTGCTTCGCAGAATCGCTTTTGTGCAGAAAACAGTAACACTTGTTCAGAACGAAAGAAAGCACAGAGCCCCAGATTTTATGTTGTCCTGGAGAGCTTTCAGAGCACTGGGGAAAAGCAGGCAGAGAATTCCCTGCTAGCACCTTCTCTGTGCCTGGGAAACAGAAGTGTTCCCATTGCTTCGCAGAATCGCTTTTGTGCAGAAAACAGTAACACTTGTTCAGAACGAAAGAAAGCACAGAGCCCCAGATTTTATGCTGTCCTGGAGAGCTTGCAGAGCACTGGGGAAAGGCAGGCAGAGAATTCCCTGCTAGCACCTTCTCTGTGCCTGGGAAGCAGAAGTGTTCACATTGCTTCGCAGAATCGCTTTTGTGCAGAAAACAATAACACTTGTTCAGAACGAAAGAAAGCACAGAGCCCCAGATTTGCTGTTGTCCTGGAGAGCTTGCAGAGCACTGGGGAAAAGCAGGCAGAGAATTCCCTGCTAGCACCTTCTCTGTGCCTGGGAAACAGAAGTGTTCACATTGCTTCGCAGAATCGCTTTTGTGCAGAAAACAGTAACACTTGTTCAGAATGAAAGAAAGCACAGAGCCCCAGATTTTATGTTGTCCTGGAGAGCTTGCAGAGCACTGGGGAAAGGCAGGCAGAGAATTCCCTGCTAGCACCTTCTCTGTGCCTGGGAAGCAGAAGTGTTCACATTGCTTCGCAGAATAGCTTTTGTGCAGAAAACAGTAACACTTGTTCAGAACGAAAGAAAGCACAGAGCCCCAGATTTGCTGTTGTCCTGGAGAGCTTGCAGAGCACTGGGGAAAAGCAGGCAGAGAATTCCCTGCTAGCACCTTCTCTGTTCCTGGGAAGCACAAGTGTTCACATTGCTTCGCAGAATCGCTTTTGTGCAGAAAACAGTAACACTTGTTCAGAATGAAAGAAAGCACAGAGCCCCAGATTTTATGTTGTCCTGGAGAGCTTGCAGAGCACTGGGGAGAGGCAGGCAGAGAATTCCCTGCTAGCACCTTCTCTGTGCCTGTTCACATTGCTTGGCAGAATCGCTTTTGTGCAGAAAACAGTAACACTTGTTCAGAACGAAAGAAAGCACAGAGCCCCAGATTTTATGTTGTCCTGGAGAGCTTGCAGAGCACTGGGGAAAAGCAGGCAGAGAATTCCCTGCTAGCACCTTCTCTGTGCCTGGGAAGCACAAGTGTTCACATTGCTTCGCAGAATCGCTTTTGTGCAAAAAACAGTAACACTTGTTCAGAACGAAAGAAAGCACAGAGCCCCAGATTTGCTGTTGTCCTGGAGAGCTTGCAGAGCACTGGGGAAAAGCAGGCAGAGAATTCCCTGCTAGCACCTTCTCTGTGCCTGGGAAGCAGAAGTGTTCACATTGCTTCGCAGAATCGCTTTTGTGCAGAAAACAGTAACACTTGTTCAGAACGAAAGAAAGCACAGAGCCCCAGATTTTATGTTGTCCTGGAGAGCTTGCAGAGCACTGGGGAAAAGCAGGCAGAGAATTCCCTGCTAGCACCTTCTCTGTGCCTGGGAAACAGAAGTGTTCACATTGCTTCGCAGAATCGCTTTTGTGCAGAAAACAGTAACACTTGTTCAGAACGAAAGAAAGCACAGAGCCCCAGATTTTATGTTGTCCTGGAGAGCTTGCAGAGCACTGGGGAAAGGCAGGCAGAGAATTCCCTGCTAGCACCTTCTCTGTGCCTGGGAAGCAGAAGTGTTCACATTGCTTCGCAGAATCGCTTTTGTGCAGAAAACAGTAACACTTGTTCAGAACGAAAGAAAGCACAGAGCCCCAGATTTTATGTTGTCCTGGAGAGCTTGCAGAGCACTGGGGAAAGGCAGGCAGAGAATTCCCTGCTAGCACCTTCTCTGTGCCTGTTCACATTGCTTCGCAGAATCGCTTTTGTGCAGAAAACAGTAACACTTGTTCAGACGAAAGAAAGCACAGAGCCCCAGATTTTATGTTGTCCTGGAGAGCTTGCAGAGCACTGGGGAAAAGCAGGCAGAGAATTCCCTGCTAGCACCTTCTCTGTGCCTGGGAAACAGAAGTGTTCCCATTGCTTCGCAGAATCGCTTTTGTGCAGAAAACAGTAACACTTGTTCAGAATGAAAGAAAGCACAGAGCCCCAGATTTGTTGTTGTCCTGGAGAGCTTGCAGAGCACTGGGGAAAGGCAGGCAGAGAATTCCCTGCTAGCACCTTCTCTGTGCCTGGGAAGCAGAAGTGTTCACATTGCTTCGCAGAATCGCTTTTGTGCAGAAAACAGTAACACTTGTTCAGAACGAAAGAAAGCACAGAGCCCCAGATTTTATGTTGTCCTGGAGAGCTTGCAGAGCACTGGGGAAAGGCAGGCAGAGAATTCCCTGCTAGCACCTTCTCTGTGCCTGTTCACATTGCTTCGCAGAATCGCTTTTGTGCAGAAAACAGTAACACTTGTTCAGAACGAAAGAAAGCACAGAGCCCCAGATTTTATGTTGTCCTGGAGAGCTTGCAGAGCACTGGGGAAAGGCAGGCAGAGAATTCCCTGCTAGCACCTTCTCTGTGCCTGGGAAGCAGAAGTGTTCACATTGCTTCGCAGAATCGCTTTTGTGCAGAAAACAATAACACTTGTTCAGAACGAAAGAAAGCACAGAGCCCCAGATTTGCTGTTGTCCTGGAGAGCTTGCAGAGCACTGGGGAAAAGCAGGCAGAGAATTCCCTGCTAGCACCTTCTCTGTTCCTGGGAAGCACAAGTGTTCACATTGCTTCGCAGAATCGCTTTTGTGCAGAAAACAGTAACACTTGTTCAGAACGAAAGAAAGCACAGAGCCCCAGATTTTATGTTGTCCTGGAGAGCTTGCAGAGCACTGGGGAAAATCAGGCAGAGAATACCCTGCTAGCACCTTCTCTGTGCCTGGGAAACAGAAGTGTTCCCATTGCTTCGCAGAATCGCTTTTGTGCAGAAAACAGTAACACTTGTTCAGAACGAAAGAAAGCACAGAGCCCCAGATTTTATGTTGTCCTGGAGAGCTTGCAGAGCACTGGGGAAAAGCAGGCAGAGAATTCCCTGCTAGCACCTTCTCTGTGCCTGGGAAGCACAAGTGTTCACATTGCTTCGCAGAATCGCTTTTGTGCAGAAAATAGTAACACTTGTTCAGAACGAAAGAAAGCACAGAGCCCCAGATTTGCTGTTGTCCTGGAGAGCTTGCAGAGCACTGGGGAAAAGCAGGCAGAGAATTCCCTGCTAGCACCTTCTCTGTGCCTGGGAAGCAGAAGTGTTCCCATTGCTTCGCAGAATCGCTTTTGTGCAGAAAACAGTAACACTTGTTCAGAACGAAAGAAAGCACAGAGCCCCAGATTTTATGTTGTCCTGGAGAGCTTGCAGAGCACTGGGGAAAAGCAGGCAGAGAATTCCCTGCTAGCACCTTCTCTGTGCCTGGGAAACAGAAGTGTTCACATTGCTTCGCAGAATCGCTTTTGTGCAGAAAACAGTAACACTTGTTCAGAACGAAAGAAAGCACAGAGCCCCAGATTTTATGTTGTCCTGGAGAGCTTGCAGAGCACTGGGGAAAGGCAGGCAGAGAATTCCCTGCTAGCACCTTCTCTGTGCCTGGGAAGCAGAAGTGTTCACATTGCTTCGCAGAATCGCTTTTGTGCAGAAAACAGTAACACTTGTTCAGAACGAAAGAAAGCACAGAGCCCCAGATTTTATGTTGTCCTGGAGAGCTTGCAGAGCACTGGGGAAAGGCAGGCAGAGAATTCCCTGCTAGCACCTTCTCTGTGCCTGTTCACATTGCTTCGCAGAATCGCTTTTGTGCAGAAAACAGTAACACTTGTTCAGACGAAAGAAAGCACAGAGCCCCAGATTTTATGTTGTCCTGGAGAGCTTGCAGAGCACTGGGGAAAAGCAGGCAGAGAATTCCCTGCTAGCACCTTCTCTGTGCCTGGGAAACAGAAGTGTTCCCATTGCTTCGCAGAATCGCTTTTGTGCAGAAAACAGTAACACTTGTTCAGAACGAAAGAAAGCACAGAGCCCCAGATTTGTTGTTGTCCTGGAGAGCTTGCAGAGCACTGGGGAAAGGCAGGCAGAGAATTCCCTGCTAGCACCTTCTCTGTGCCTGGGAAGCAGAAGTGTTCACATTGCTTCGCAGAATCGCTTTTGTGCAGAAAACAGTAACACTTGTTCAGAACGAAAGAAAGCACAGAGCCCCAGATTTTATGTTGTCCTGGAGAGCTTGCAGAGCACTGGGGAAAGGCAGGCAGAGAATTCCCTGCTAGCACCTTCTCTGTGCCTGGGAAGCAGAAGTGTTCACATTGCTTCGCAGAATCGCTTTTGTGCAGAAAACAATAACACTTGTTCAGAACGAAAGAAAGCACAGAGCCCCAGATTTGCTGTTGTCCTGGAGAGCTTGCAGAGTACTGGGGAAAGGCAGGCAGAGAATTCCCTGCTAGCACCTTCTCTGTGCCTGGGAAGCAGAAGTGTTCACATTGCTTCGCAGAATCGCTTTTGTGCAGAAAACAGTAACACTTGTTCAGAACGAAAGAAAGCACAGAGCCCCAGATTTGTTGTTGTCCTGGAGAGCTTGCAGAGCACTGGGGAAAGGCAGGCAGAGAATTCCCTGCTAGCACCTTCTCTGTGCCTGGGAATCAGAAGTCTTCACATTGCTTCGCAGAATCACTTTTGTGCAGAAAACAGTAACACTTGTTCAGAACGAAAGAAAGCACAGAGCCCCAGATTTTATGTTGTCCTGGAGAGCTTGCAGAGCACTGGGGAAAGGCAGGCAGAGAATTCCCTGCTAGCACCTTCTCTGTGCCTGTTCACATTGCTTCGCAGAATCGCTTTTGTGCAGAAAACAGTAACACTTGTTCAGCACGAAAGAAAGCACAGAGCCCCAGATTTTATGTTGTCCTGGAGAGCTTGCAGAGCACTGGGGAAAAGCAGGCAGAGAATTCCCTGCTAGCACCTTCTCTGTGCCTGGGAAACAGAAGTGTTCACATTGCTTCGCAGAATCGCTTTTGTGCAGAAAACAATAACACTTGTTCAGAACGAAAGAAAGCACAGAGCCCCAGATTTGCTGTTGTCCTGGAGAGCTTGCAGAGCACTGGGGAAAAGCAGGCAGAGAATTCCCTGCTAGCACCTTCTCTGTGCCTGGGAAACAGAAGTGTTCACATTGCTTCGCAGAATCGCTTTTGTGCAGAAAACAGTAACACTTGTTCAGAACGAAAGAAAGCACAGAGCCCCAGATTTGTTGTTGTCCTGGAGAGCTTGCAGAGCACTGGGGAAAGGCAGGCAGAGAATTCCATGCTAGCACCTTCTCTGTGCCTGGGAAGCAGAAGTGTTCACATTGCTTCGCAGAATCGCTTTTGTGCAGAAAACAGTAACACTTGTTCAGAACGAAAGAAAGCACAGAGCCCCAGATTTTATGTTGTCCTGGAGAGCTTGCAGAGCACTGGGGAAAGGCAGGCAGAGAATTCCCTGCTAGCACCTTCTCTGTGCCTGGGAAGCAGAAGTCTTCACATTGCTTCGCAGAATCACTTTTGTGCAGAAAACAGTAACACTTGTTCAGAACGAAAGAAAGCACAGAGCCCCAGATTTTATGTTGTCCTGGAGAGCTTGCAGAGCACTGGGGAAAGGCAGGCAGAGAATTCCCTGCTAGCACCTTCTCTGTGCCTGTTCACATTGCTTCGCAGAATCGCTTTTGTGCAGAAAACAGTAACACTTGTTCAGCACGAAAGAAAGCACAGAGCCCCAGATTTGCTGTTGTCCTGGAGAGCTTGCAGAGCACTGGGGAAAAGCAGGCAGAGAATTCCCTGCTAGCACCTTCTCTGTGCCTGGGAAACAGAAGTGTTCACATTGCTTCGCAGAATAGCTTTTGTGCAGAAAACAGTAACACTTGTTCAGAACGAAAGAAAGCACAGAGCCCCAGATTTTATGTTGTCCTGGAGAGCTTGCAGAGCACTGGGGAAAAGCAGGCAGAGAATTCCCTGCTAGCACCTTCTCTGTTCCTGGGAAGCACAAGTGTTCACATTGCTTCGCAGAATCGCTTTTGTGCAGAAAACAGTAACACTTGTTCAGAACGAAAGAAAGCACAGAGCCCCAGATTTTATGTTGTCCTGGAGAGCTTGCAGAGCACTGGGGAAAGGCAGGCAGAGAATTCCCTGCTAGCACCTTCTCTGTGCCTGTTCACATTGCTTCGCAGAATCGCTTTTGTGCAGAAAACAGTAACACTTGTTCAGAACGAAAGAAAGCACAGAGCCCCAGATTTTATGTTGTCCTGGAGAGCTTGCAGAGCACTGGGGAAAGGCAGGCAGAGAATTCCCTGCTAGCACCTTCTCTGTGCCTGGGAAGCAGAAGTCTTCACATTGCTTCGCAGAATCACTTTTGTGCAGAAAACAGTAACACTTGTTCAGAACGAAAGAAAGCACAGAGCCCCAGATTTTATGTTGTCCTGGAGAGCTTGCAGAGCACTGGGGAAAGGCAGGCAGAGAATTCCCTGCTAGCACCTTCTCTGTGCCTGTTCACATTGCTTCGCAGAATCGCTTTTGTGCAGAAAACAGTAACACTTGTTCAGCACGAAAGAAAGCACAGAGCCCCAGATTTGCTGTTGTCCTGGAGAGCTTGCAGAGCACTGGGGAAAAGCAGGCAGAGAATTCCCTGCTAGCACCTTCTCTGTGCCTGGGAAGCGGACGTGTTCACATTGCTTCGCAGAATAGCTTTTGTGCAGAAAACAGTAACACTTGTTCAGAACGAAAGAAAGCACAGAGCCCCAGATTTGCTGTTGTCCTGGAGAGCTTGCAGAGCACTGGGGAAAAGCAGGCAGAGAATTCCCTGCTAGCACCTTCTCTGTTCCTGGGAAGCACAAGTGTTCACATTGCTTCGCAGAATCGCTTTTGTGCAGAAAACAGTAACACTTGTTCAGAACGAAAGAAAGCACAGAGCCCCAGATTTTATGTTGTCCTGGAGAGCTTGCAGAGCACTGGGGAAAGGCAGGCAGAGAATTCCCTGCTAGCACCTTCTCTGTGCCTGTTCACATTGCTTCGCAGAATCGCTTTTGTGCAGAAAACAGTAACACTTGTTCAGAACGAAAGAAAGCACAGAGCCCCAGATTTTATGTTGTCCTGGAGAGCTTGCAGAGCACTGGGGAAAAGCAGGCAGAGAATTCCCTGCTAGCACCTTCTCTGTGCCTGGGAAACAGAAGTGTTCCCATTGCTTCGCAGAATCGCTTTTGTGCAGAAAACAGTAACACTTGTTCAGAACGAAAGAAAGCACAGAGCCCCAGATTTTATGTTGTCCTGGAGAGCTTGCAGAGCACTGGGGAAAGGCAGGCAGACAATTCCCTGCTAGCACCTTCTCTGTGCCTGGGAAGCAGAAGTGTTCACATTGCTTCGCAGAATCGCTTTTGTGCAGAAAACAGTAACACTTGTTCAGAACGAAAGAAAGCACAGAGCCCCAGATTTTATGTTGTCCTGGAGAGCTTGCAGAGCACTGGGGAAAAGCAGGCAGAGAATTCCCTGCTAGCACCTTCTTTGTGCCTGTTCACATTGCTTCGCAGAATCGCTTTTGTGCAGAAAACAGTAACACTTGTTCAGAACGAAAGAAAGCACAGAGCCCCAGATTTGCTGTTGTCCTGGAGAGCTTGCAGAGCACTGGGGAAAGGCAGGCAGAGGATTCCCTGCTAGCACCTTCTCTGTGCCTGTTCACATTGCTTCGCAGAATCGCTTTTGTGCAGAAAACAGTAACACTTGTTCACAACGAAAGAAAGCACAGAGCCCCAGATTTGCTGTTGTCCTGGAGGGCTTGCAGAGCACTGGGGAAAGGCAGGCAGAGGATTCCCTGCTAGCACCTTCTCTGTGCCTGGGAAGCAGAAGTGTTCACATTGCTTCGCAGAATCGCTTTTGTGCAGAAAACAGTAACACTTGTTCAGAACGAAAGAAAGCACAGAGCCCCAGATTTTATGTTGTCCTGGAGAGCTTGCAGAGCACTGGGGAAAGGCAGGCAGAGAATTCCCTGCTAGCACCTTCTCTGTGCCTGTTCACATTGCTTCGCAGAATCGCTTTTGTGCAGAAAACAGTAACACTTGTTCAGAACGAAAGAAAGCACAGAGCCCCAGATTTTATGTTGTCCTGGAGAGCTTGCAGAGCACTGGGGAAAGGCAGGCAGAGAATTCCCTGCTAGCACCTTCTCTGTGCCTGGGAAACAGAAGTGTTCACATTGCTTCGCAGAATCGCTTTTGTGCAGAAAACAGTAACACTTGTTCAGAATGAAAGAAAGCACAGAGCCCCAGATTTTATGTTGTCCTGGAGAGCTTGCAGAGCACTGGGGAAAGGCAGGCAGAGAATTCCCTGCTAGCACCTTCTCTGTGCCTGGGAAGCGGACGTGTTCACATTGCTTCGCAGAATCGCTTTTGTGCAGAAAACAGTAACACTTGTTCAGAACGAAAGAAAGCACAGAGCCCCAGATT
This sequence comes from Strix uralensis, assembly GCF_047716275.1. Taxonomy (NCBI): domain Eukaryota; kingdom Metazoa; phylum Chordata; class Aves; order Strigiformes; family Strigidae; genus Strix; species Strix uralensis. Next base: position 149,124 of record NW_027436815.1, read on the forward strand.
TGCTGTTGTCCTGGAGAGCTTGCAGAGCACTGGGGAAAAGCAGGCAGAGAATTCCCTGCTAGCACCTTCTCTGTGCCTGGGAAGCAGAAGTGTTCACATTGCTTCGCAGAATCGCTTTTGTGCAGAAAACAGTAACACTTGTTCAGAATGAAAGAAAGCACAGAGCCCCAGATTTTATGTTGTCCTGGAGAGCTTGCAGAGCACTGGGGAAAGGCAGGCAGAGAATTCCCTGCTAGCACCTTCTCTGTGCCTGGGAAACAGAAGTGTTCACATTGCTTCGCAGAATCGCTTTTGTGCAGAAAACAGTAACACTTGTTCAGAATGAAAGAAAGCACAGAGCCCCAGATTTTATGTTGTCCTGGAGAGCTTGCAGAGCACTGGGGAAAGGCAGGCAGAGAATTCCCTGCTAGCACCTTCTCTGTGCCTGGGAAGCGGACGTGTTCACATTGCTTCGCAGAATCGCTTTTGTGCAGAAAACAGTAACACTTGTTCAGAACGAAAGAAAGCACAGAGCCCCAGATTTGCTGTTGTCCTGGAGAGCTTGCAGAGCACTGGGGAAAAGCAGGCAGAGAATTCCCTGCTAGCACCTTCTCTGTTCCTGGGAAGCACAAGTGTTCACATTGCTTCGCAGAATCGCTTTTGTGCAGAAAACAGTAACACTTGTTCAGAACGAAAGAAAGCACAGAGCCCCAGATTTTATGTTGTCCTGGAGAGCTTGCAGAGCACTGGGGAAAAGCAGGCAGAGAATTCCCTGCTAGCACCTTCTCTGTGCCTGTTCACATTGCTTCGCAGAATCGCTTTTGTGCAGAAAACAGTAACACTTGTTCAGACGAAAGAAAGCACAGAGCCCCAGATTTTATGTTGTCCTGGAGAGCTTGCAGAGCACTGGGGAAAAGCAGGCAGAGAATTCCCTGCTAGCACCTTCTCTGTGCCTGGGAAACAGAAGTGTTCCCATTGCTTCGCAGAATCGCTTTTGTGCAGAAAACAGTAACACTTGTTCAGAACGAAAGAAAGCACAGAGCCCCAGATTTGTTGTTGTCCTGGAGAGCTTGCAGAGCACTGGGGAAAGGCAGGCAGAGAATTCCCTGCTAGCACCTTCTCTGTGCCTGGGAAGCAGAAGTGTTCACATTGCTTCGCAGAATCGCTTTTGTGCAGAAAACAGTAACACTTGTTCAGAACGAAAGAAAGCACAGAGCCCCAGATTTTATGTTGTCCTGGAGAGCTTGCAGAGCACTGGGGAAAAGCAGGCAGAGAATTCCCTGCTAGCACCTTCTCTGTGCCTGGGAAACAGAAGTGTTCACATTGCTTCGCAGAATCGCTTTTGTGCAGAAAACAATAACACTTGTTCAGAACGAAAGAAAGCACAGAGCCCCAGATTTGCTGTTGTCCTGGAGAGCTTGCAGAGCACTGGGGAAAAGCAGGCAGAGAATTCCCTGCTAGCACCTTCTCTGTGCCTGGGAAACAGAAGTGTTCACATTGCTTCGCAGAATCGCTTTTGTGCAGAAAACAGTAACACTTGTTCAGACGAAAGAAAGCACAGAGCCCCAGATTTGTTGTTGTCCTGGAGAGCTTGCAGAGCACTGGGGAAAGGCAGGCAGAGAATTCCATGCTAGCACCTTCTCTGTGCCTGGGAAGCAGAAGTGTTCACATTGCTTCGCAGAATCGCTTTTGTGCAGAAAACAGTAACACTTGTTCAGAACGAAAGAAAGCACAGAGCCCCAGATTTTATGTTGTCCTGGAGAGCTTGCAGAGCACTGGGGAAAGGCAGGCAGAGAATTCCCTGCTAGCACCTTCTCTGTGCCTGGGAAGCAGAAGTCTTCACATTGCTTCGCAGAATCACTTTTGTGCAGAAAACAGTAACACTTGTTCAGAACGAAAGAAAGCACAGAGCCCCAGATTTTATGTTGTCCTGGAGAGCTTGCAGAGCACTGGGGAAAGGCAGGCAGAGAATTCCCTGCTAGCACCTTCTCTGTGCCTGTTCACATTGCTTCGCAGAATCGCTTTTGTGCAGAAAACAGTAACACTTGTTCAGCACGAAAGAAAGCACAGAGCCCCAGATTTGCTGTTGTCCTGGAGAGCTTGCAGAGCACTGGGGAAAAGCAGGCAGAGAATTCCCTGCTAGCACCTTCTCTGTGCCTGGGAAGCGGACGTGTTCACATTGCTTCGCAGAATAGCTTTTGTGCAGAAAACAGTAACACTTGTTCAGAACGAAAGAAAGCACAGAGCCCCAGATTTTATGTTGTCCTGGAGAGCTTGCAGAGCACTGGGGAAAAGCAGGCAGAGAATTCCCTGCTAGCACCTTCTCTGTTCCTGGGAAGCACAAGTGTTCACATTGCTTCGCAGAATCGCTTTTGTGCAGAAAACAGTAACACTTGTTCAGAACGAAAGAAAGCACAGAGCCCCAGATTTTATGTTGTCCTGGAGAGCTTGCAGAGCACTGGGGAAAGGCAGGCAGAGAATTCCCTGCTAGCACCTTCTCTGTGCCTGGGAAGCGGACGTGTTCACATTGCTTCGCAGAATCGCTTTTGTGCAGAAAACAGTAACACTTGTTCAGAACGAAAGAAAGCACAGAGCCCCAGATTTGCTGTTGTCCTGGAGAGCTTGCAGAGCACTGGGGAAAAGCAGGCAGAGAATTCCCTGCTAGCACCTTCTCTGTGCCTGGGAAGCAGAAGTGTTCACATTGCTTCGCAGAATCGCTTTTGTGCAGAAAACAGTAACACTTGTTCAGAATGAAAGAAAGCACAGAGCCCCAGATTTTATGTTGTCCTGGAGAGCTTGCAGAGCACTGGGGAAAGGCAGGCAGAGAATTCCCTGCTAGCACCTTCTCTGTGCCTGGGAAACAGAAGTGTTCACATTGCTTCGCAGAATCGCTTTTGTGCAGAAAACAGTAACACTTGTTCAGAATGAAAGAAAGCACAGAGCCCCAGATTTTATGTTGTCCTGGAGAGCTTGCAGAGCACTGGGGAAAGGCAGGCAGAGAATTCCCTGCTAGCACCTTCTCTGTGCCTGGGAAGCGGACGTGTTCACATTGCTTCGCAGAATCGCTTTTGTGCAGAAAACAGTAACACTTGTTCAGAACGAAAGAAAGCACAGAGCCCCAGATTTGCTGTTGTCCTGGAGAGCTTGCAGAGCACTGGGGAAAAGCAGGCAGAGAATTCCCTGCTAGCACCTTCTCTGTTCCTGGGAAGCACAAGTGTTCACATTGCTTCGCAGAATCGCTTTTGTGCAGAAAACAGTAACACTTGTTCAGAACGAAAGAAAGCACAGAGCCCCAGATTTTATGTTGTCCTGGAGAGCTTGCAGAGCACTGGGGAAAAGCAGGCAGAGAATTCCCTGCTAGCACCTTCTCTGTGCCTGTTCACATTGCTTCGCAGAATCGCTTTTGTGCAGAAAACAGTAACACTTGTTCAGACGAAAGAAAGCACAGAGCCCCAGATTTTATGTTGTCCTGGAGAGCTTGCAGAGCACTGGGGAAAAGCAGGCAGAGAATTCCCTGCTAGCACCTTCTCTGTGCCTGGGAAACAGAAGTGTTCCCATTGCTTCGCAGAATCGCTTTTGTGCAGAAAACAGTAACACTTGTTCAGAACGAAAGAAAGCACAGAGCCCCAGATTTGTTGTTGTCCTGGAGAGCTTGCAGAGCACTGGGGAAAGGCAGGCAGAGAATTCCCTGCTAGCACCTTCTCTGTGCCTGGGAAGCAGAAGTGTTCACATTGCTTCGCAGAATCGCTTTTGTGCAGAAAACAGTAACACTTGTTCAGAACGAAAGAAAGCACAGAGCCCCAGATTTTATGTTGTCCTGGAGAGCTTGCAGAGCACTGGGGAAAAGCAGGCAGAGAATTCCCTGCTAGCACCTTCTCTGTGCCTGGGAAACAGAAGTGTTCACATTGCTTCGCAGAATCGCTTTTGTGCAGAAAACAATAACACTTGTTCAGAACGAAAGAAAGCACAGAGCCCCAGATTTGCTGTTGTCCTGGAGAGCTTGCAGAGCACTGGGGAAAAGCAGGCAGAGAATTCCCTGCTAGCACCTTCTCTGTGCCTGGGAAACAGAAGTGTTCACATTGCTTCGCAGAATCGCTTTTGTGCAGAAAACAGTAACACTTGTTCAGACGAAAGAAAGCACAGAGCCCCAGATTTGTTGTTGTCCTGGAGAGCTTGCAGAGCACTGGGGAAAGGCAGGCAGAGAATTCCATGCTAGCACCTTCTCTGTGCCTGGGAAGCAGAAGTGTTCACATTGCTTCGCAGAATCGCTTTTGTGCAGAAAACAGTAACACTTGTTCAGAACGAAAGAAAGCACAGAGCCCCAGATTTTATGTTGTCCTGGAGAGCTTGCAGAGCACTGGGGAAAGGCAGGCAGAGAATTCCCTGCTAGCACCTTCTCTGTGCCTGGGAAGCAGAAGTCTTCACATTGCTTCGCAGAATCACTTTTGTGCAGAAAACAGTAACACTTGTTCAGAACGAAAGAAAGCACAGAGCCCCAGATTTTATGTTGTCCTGGAGAGCTTGCAGAGCACTGGGGAAAGGCAGGCAGAGAATTCCCTGCTAGCACCTTCTCTGTGCCTGTTCACATTGCTTCGCAGAATCGCTTTTGTGCAGAAAACAGTAACACTTGTTCAGCACGAAAGAAAGCACAGAGCCCCAGATTTGCTGTTGTCCTGGAGAGCTTGCAGAGCACTGGGGAAAAGCAGGCAGAGAATTCCCTGCTAGCACCTTCTCTGTGCCTGGGAAGCGGACGTGTTCACATTGCTTCGCAGAATAGCTTTTGTGCAGAAAACAGTAACACTTGTTCAGAACGAAAGAAAGCACAGAGCCCCAGATTTTATGTTGTCCTGGAGAGCTTGCAGAGCACTGGGGAAAAGCAGGCAGAGAATTCCCTGCTAGCACCTTCTCTGTTCCTGGGAAGCACAAGTGTTCACATTGCTTCGCAGAATCGCTTTTGTGCAGAAAACAGTAACACTTGTTCAGAACGAAAGAAAGCACAGAGCCCCAGATTTTATGTTGTCCTGGAGAGCTTGCAGAGCACTGGGGAAAGGCAGGCAGAGAATTCCCTGCTAGCACCTTCTCTGTGCCTGTTCACATTGCTTCGCAGAATCGCTTTTGTGCAGAAAACAGTAACACTTGTTCAGAACGAAAGAAAGCACAGAGCCCCAGATTTTATGTTGTCCTGGAGAGCTTGCAGAGCACTGGGGAAAGGCAGGCAGAGAATTCCCTGCTAGCACCTTCTCTGTGCCTGGGAAGCAGAAGTCTTCACATTGCTTCGCAGAATCACTTTTGTGCAGAAAACAGTAACACTTGTTCAGAACGAAAGAAAGCACAGAGCCCCAGATTTTATGTTGTCCTGGAGAGCTTGCAGAGCACTGGGGAAAGGCAGGCAGAGAATTCCCTGCTAGCACCTTCTCTGTGCCTGTTCACATTGCTTCGCAGAATCGCTTTTGTGCAGAAAACAGTAACACTTGTTCAGAACGAAAGAAAGCACAGAGCCCCAGATTTTATGTTGTCCTGGAGAGCTTGCAGAGCACTGGGGAAAAGCAGGCAGAGAATTCCCTGCTAGCACCTTCTCTGTGCCTGGGAAACAGAAGTGTTCCCATTGCTTCGCAGAATCGCTTTTGTGCAGAAAACAGTAACACTTGTTCAGAACGAAAGAAAGCACAGAGCCCCAGATTTTATGTTGTCCTGGAGAGCTTGCAGAGCACTGGGGAAAGGCAGGCAGACAATTCCCTGCTAGCACCTTCTCTGTGCCTGGGAAGCACAAGTGTTCACATTGCTTCGCAGAATCGCTTTTGTGCAGAAAACAGTAACACTTGTTCAGAACGAAAGAAAGCACAGAGCCCCAGATTTGCTGTTGTCCTGGAGAGCTTGCAGAGCACTGGGGAAAGGCAGGCAGAGAATTCCCTGCTAGCACCTTCTCTGTGCCTGGGAAGCAGAAGTGTTCACATTGCTTCGCAGAATCGCTTTTGTGCAGAAAACAGTAACACTTGTTCAGAACGAAAGAAAGCACAGAGCCCCAGATTTTATGTTGTCCTGGAGAGCTTGCAGAGCACTGGGGAAAAGCAGGCAGAGAATTCCCTGCTAGCACCTTCTTTGTGCCTGTTCACATTGCTTCGCAGAATCGCTTTTGTGCAGAAAACAGTAACACTTGTTCAGAACGAAAGAAAGCACAGAGCCCCAGATTTGCTGTTGTCCTGGAGGGCTTGCAGAGCACTGGGGAAAGGCAGGCAGAGGATTCCCTGCTAGCACCTTCTCTGTGCCTGTTCACATTGCTTCGCAGAATCGCTTTTGTGCAGAAAACAGTAACACTTGTTCACAACGAAAGAAAGCACAGAGCCCCAGATTTGCTGTTGTCCTGGAGGGCTTGCAGAGCACTGGGGAAAGGCAGGCAGAGGATTCCCTGCTAGCACCTTCTCTGTGCCTGTTCACATTGCTTCGCAGAATCGCTTTTGTGCAGAAAACAGTAACACTTGTTCAGACGAAAGAAAGCACAGAGCCCCAGATTTTATGTTGTCCTGGAGAGCTTGCAGAGCACTGGGGAAAGGCAGGCAGAGAATTCCCTGCTAGCACCTTCTCTGTGCCTGGGAAGCAGAAGTGTTCACATTGCTTCGCAGAATCGCTTTTGTGCAGAAAACAATAACACTTGTTCAGAACGAAAGAAAGCACAGAGCCCCAGATTTGCTGTTGTCCTGGAGAGCTTGCAGAGCACTGGGGAAAGGCAGGCAGAGAATTCCCTGCTAGCACCTTCTCTGTGCCTGGGAAGCACAAGTGTTCACATTGCTTCGCAGAATCGCTTTTGTGCAGAAAACAGTAACACTTGTTCAGAACGAAAGAAAGCACAGAGCCCCAGATTTTATGTTGTCCTGGAGAGCTTGCAGAGCACTGGGGAAAGGCAGGCAGAGAATTCCCTGCTAGCACCTTCTCTGTGCCTGTTCACATTGCTTCGCAGAATCGCTTTTGTGCAGAAAACAGTAACACTTGTTCAGCACGAAAGAAAGCACAGAGCCCCAGATTTTATGTTGTCCTGGAGAGCTTGCAGAGCACTGGGGAAAAGCAGGCAGAGAATTCCCTGCTAGCACCTTCTCTGTGCCTGGGAAGCAGAAGTGTTCACATTGCTTCGCAGAATCGCTTTTGTGCAGAAAACAATAACACTTGTTCAGAACGAAAGAAAGCACAGAGCCCCAGATTTGCTGTTGTCCTGGAGAGCTTGCAGAGCACTGGGGAAAGGCAGGCAGAGAATTCCCTGCTAGCACCTTCTCTGTGCCTGGGAAGCAGAAGTGTTCACATTGCTTCGCAGAATCGCTTTTGTGCAGAAAACAGTAACACTTGTTCAGAACGAAAGAAAGCACAGAGCCCCAGATTTTATGTTGTCCTGGAGAGCTTGCAGAGCACTGGGGAAAGGCAGGCAGAGAATTCCCTGCTAGCACCTTCTCTGTGCCTGGGAAACAGAAGTGTTCACATTGCTTCGCAGAATCGCTTTTGTGCAGAAAACAGTAACACTTGTTCAGAATGAAAGAAAGCACAGAGCCCCAGATTTTATGTTGTCCTGGAGAGCTTGCAGAGCACTGGGGAAAGGCAGGCAGAGAATTCCCTGCTAGCACCTTCTCTGTGCCTGGGAAGCGGACGTGTTCACATTGCTTCGCAGAATCGCTTTTGTGCAGAAAACAGTAACACTTGTTCAGAACGAAAGAAAGCACAGAGCCCCAGATTTGCTGTTGTCCTGGAGAGCTTGCAGAGCACTGGGGAAAAGCAGGCAGAGAATTCCCTGCTAGCACCTTCTCTGTTCCTGGGAAGCACAAGTGTTCACATTGCTTCGCAGAATCGCTTTTGTGCAGAAAACAGTAACACTTGTTCAGAACGAAAGAAAGCACAGAGCCCCAGATTTTATGTTGTCCTGGAGAGCTTGCAGAGCACTGGGGAAAGGCAGGCAGAGAATTCCCTGCTAGCACCTTCTCTGTGCCTGTTCACATTGCTTCGCAGAATCGCTTTTGTGCAGAAAACACTAACACTTGTTCAGAACGAAAGAAAGCACAGAGCCCCAGATTTTATGTTGTCCTGGAGAGCTTGCAGAGCACTGGGGAAAAGCAGGCAGAGAATTCCCTGCTAGCACCTTCTCTGTGCCTGGGAAACAGAAGTGTTCACATTGCTTCGCAGAATCGCTTTTGTGCAGAAAACAGTAACACTTGTTTAGAACGAAAGAAAGCACAGAGCCCCAGATTTTATGTTGTCCTGGAGAGCTTGCAGAGCACTGGGGAAAGGCAGGCAGAGAATTCCCTGCTAGCACCTTTTCTGTGCCTGTTCACATTGCTTCGCAGAATCGCTTTTGTGCAGAAAACAGTAACACTTGTTCAGAACGAAAGAAAGCACAGAGCCCCAGATTTTATGTTGTCCTGGAGAGCTTGCAGAGCACTGGGGAAAAGCAGGCAGAGAATACCCTGCTAGCACCTTCTCTGTGCCTGGGAAACAGAAGTGTTCCCATTGCTTCGCAGAATCGCTTTTGTGCAGAAAACAGTAACACTTGTTCAGCACGAAAGAAAGCACAGAGCCCCAGATTTTATGTTGTCCTGGAGAGCTTGCAGAGCACTGGGGAAAGGCAGGCAGACAATTCCTTGCTAGCACCTTCTCTGTGCCTGGGAAGCACAAGTGTTCACATTGCTTCGCAGAATCGCTTTTGTGCAGAAAACAGTAACACTTGTTCAGAACGAAAGAAAGCACAGAGCCCCAGATTTGCTGTTGTCCTGGAGAGCTTGCAGAGCACTGGGGAAAGGCAGGCAGAGAATTCCCTGCTAGCACCTTCTCTGTGCCTGGGAAGCAGAAGTGTTCACATTGCTTCGCAGAATCGCTTTTGTGCAGAAAACAGTAACACTTGTTCAGAACGAAAGAAAGCACAGAGCCCCAGATTTTATGTTGTCCTGGAGAGCTTGCAGAGCACTGGGGAAAAGCAGGCAGAGAATTCCCTGCTAGCACCTTCTTTGTGCCTGTTCACATTGCTTCGCAGAATCGCTTTTGTGCAGAAAACAGTAACACTTGTTCAGAACGAAAGAAAGCACAGAGCCCCAGATTCTATGTTGTCCTGGAGAGCTTGCAGAGCACTGGGGAAAGGCAGGCAGAGAATTCCCTGCTAGCACCTTCTCTGTGCCTGGGAAGCAGAAGTGTTCACATTGCTTCGCAGAATCGCTTTTGTGCAGAAAACAGTAACACTTGTTCAGAACGAAAGAAAGCACAGAGCCCCAGATTTTATGTTGTCCTGGAGAGCTTGCAGAGCACTGGGGAAAAGCAGGCAGAGAATTCCCTGCTAGCACCTTCTCTGTGCCTGGGAAGCAGAAGTGTTCACATTGCTTCGCAGAATCGCTTTTGTGCAGAAAACAATAACACTTGTTCAGAACGAAAGAAAGCACAGAGCCCCAGATTTTATGTTGTCCTGGAGAGCTTGCAGAGCACTGGGGAAAAGCAGGCAGAGAATTCCCTGCTAGCACCTTCTCTGTGCCTGGGAAGCAGAAGTGTTCACATTGCTTCGCAGAATCGCTTTTGTGCAGAAAACAGTAACACTTGTTCAGAACGAAAGAAAGCACAGAGCCCCAGATTTTATGTTGTCCTGGAGAGCTTGCAGAGCACTGGGGAAAAGCAGGCAGAGAATTCCCTGCTAGCACCTTCTCTGTGCCTGGGAAGCACAAGTGTTCACATTGCTTCGCAGAATCGCTTTTGTGCAGAAAACAGTAACACTTGTTCAGAACGAAAGAAAGCACAGAGCCCCAGATTTTATGTTGTCCTGGAGAGCTTGCAGAGCACTGGGGAAAGGCAGGCAGAGAATTCCCTGCTAGCACCTTCTCTGTGCCTGTTCACATTCCTTCGCAGAATCGCTTTTGTGCAGAAAACAGTAACACTTGTTCAGAACGAAAGAAAGCACAGAGCCCCAGATTTTATGTTGTCCTGGAGAGCTTGCAGAGCACTGGGGAAAAGCAGGCAGAGAATTCCCTGCTAGCACCTTCTCTGTGCCTGGGAAACAGAAGTGTTCACATTGCTTCGCAGAATCGCTTTTGTGCAGAAAACAGTAACACTTGTTCAGAACGAAAGAAAGCACAGAGCCCCAGATTTGCTGTTGTCCTGGAGAGCTTGCAGAGCACTGGGGAAAAGCAGGCAGAGAATTCCCTGCTAGCACCTTCTCTGTGCCTGGGAAACAGAAGTGTTCACATTGCTTCGCAGAATCGCTTTTGTGCAGAAAACAGTAACACTTGTTCAGAACGAAAGAAAGCACAGAGCCCCAGATTTTATGCTGTCCTGGAGAGCTTGCAGAGCACTGGGGAAAGGCAGGCAGAGAATTCCCTGCTAGCACCTTTTCTGTGCCTGTTCACATTGCTTCGCAGAATCGCTTTTGTGCAGAAAACAGTAACACTTGTTCAGCACGAAAGAAAGCACAGAGCCCCAGATTTTATGTTGTCCTGGAGAGCTTGCAGAGCACTGGGGAAAAGCAGGCAGAGAATTCCCTGCTAGCACCTTCTCTGTGCCTGGGAAACAGAAGTGTTCCCATTGCTTCGCAGAATCGCTTTTGTGCAGAAAACAGTAACACTTGTTCAGAACGAAAGAAAGCACAGAGCCCCAGATTTGTTGTTGTCCTGGAGAGCTTGCAGAGCACTGGGGAAAGGCAGGCAGAGAATTCCCTGCTAGCACCTTCTCTGTGCCTGGGAAGCAGAAGTGTTCACATTGCTTCGCAGAATCGCTTTTGTGCAGAAAACAGTAACACTTGTTCAGAACGAAAGAAAGCACAGAGCCCCAGATTTTATGTTGTCCTGGAGAGCTTGCAGAGCACTGGGGAAAGGCAGGCAGAGAATTCCCTGCTAGCACCTTCTCTGTGCCTGGGAAGCAGAAGTGTTCACATTGCTTCGCAGAATCACTTTTGTGCAGAAAACAGTAACACTTGTTCAGAACGAAAGAAAGCACAGAGCCGCAGATTTTATGTTGTCCTGGAGAGCTTGCAGAGCACTGGGGAAAAGCAGGCAGAGAATTCCCTGCTAGCACCTTCTCTGTGCCTGTTCACATTGCTTCGCATAATCGCTTTTGTGCAGAAAACACTAACACTTGTTCAGCACGAAAGAAAGCACAGAGCCCCAGATTTTATGTTGTCCTGGAGAGCTTGCAGAGCACTGGGGAAAAGCAGGCAGAGAATTCCCTGCTAGCACCTTCTCTGTGCCTGGGAAGCAGAAGCGTTCACATTGCTTCGCAGAATCGCTTTTGTGCAGAAAACAATAACACTTGTTCAGAACGAAAGAAAGCACAGAGCCCCAGATTTGCTGTTGTCCTGGAGAGCTTGCAGAGCACTGGGGAAAGGCAGGCAGAGAATTCCCTGCTAGCACCTTCTCTGTGCCTGGGAAGCAGAAGTGTTCACATTGCTTCGCAGAATCGCTTTTGTGCAGAAAACAGTAACACTTGTTCAGAACGAAAGAAAGCACAGAGCCCCAGATTTTATGTTGTCCTGGAGAGCTTGCAGAGCACTGGGGAAAGGCAGGCAGAGAATTCCCTGCTAGCACCTTCTCTGTGCCTGTTCACATTGCTTCGCAGAATCGCTTTTGTGCAGAAAACAGTAACACTTGTTCAGCACGAAAGAAAGCACAGAGCCCCAGATTTTATGTTGTCCTGGAGAGCTTGCAGAGCACTGGGGAAAAGCAGGCAGAGAATTCCCTGCTAGCACCTTCTCTGTGCCTGGGAAGCAGAAGTGTTCACATTGCTTTGCAGAATCGCTTTTGTGCAGAAAACAATAACACTTGTTCAGAACGAAAGAAAGCACAGAGCCCCAGATTTTATGTTGTCCTGGAGAGCTTGCAGAGCACTGGGGAAAAGCAGGCAGAGAATTCCCTGCTAGCACCTTCTCTGTGCCTGGGAAGCAGAAGTGTTCACATTGCTTCGCAGAATCGCTTTTGTGCAGAAAACAGTAACACTTGTTCAGAACGAAAGAAAGCACAGAGCCCCAGATTTTATGTTGTCCTGGAGAGCTTGCAGAGCACTGGGGAAAAGCAGGCAGAGAATACCCTGCTAGCACCTTCTCTGTGCCTGGGAAACAGAAGTGTTCCCATTGCTTCGCAGAATCGCTTTTGTGCAGAAAACAGTAACACTTGTTCAGAACGAAAGAAAGCACAGAGCCCCAGATTTTATGTTGTCCTGGAGAGCTTGCAGAGCACTGGGGAAAGGCAGGCAGACAATTCCTTGCTAGCACCTTCTCTGTGCCTGGGAAGCAGAAGTGTTCACATTGCTTCGCAGAATCGCTTTTGTGCAGAAAACAGTAACACTTGTTCAGAACGAAAGAAAGCACAGAGCCCCAGATTTGCTGTTGTCCTGGAGAGCTTGCAGAGCACTGGGGAAAAGCAGGCAGAGAATTCCCTGCTAGCACCTTCTCTGTGCCTGGGAAGCAGAAGTGTTCCCATTGCTTCGCAGAATCGCTTTTGTGCAGAAAACAGTAACACTTGTTCAGAACGAAAGAAAGCACAGAGCCCCAGATTTTATGTTGTCCTGGAGAGCTTGCAGAGCACTGGGGAAAAGCAGGCAGAGAATTCCCTGCTAGCACCTTCTTTGTGCCTGTTCACATTGCTTCGCAGAATCGCTTTTGTGCAGAAAACAGTAACACTTGTTCAGAACGAAAGAAAGCACAGAGCCCCAGATTTTATGTTGTCCTGGAGAGCTTGCAGAGCACTGGGGAAAAGCAGGCAGAGAATTCCCTGCTAGCACCTTCTCTGTGCCTGTTCACATTGCTTCGCAGAATCGCTTTTGTGCAGAAAACAGTAACACTTGTTCAGACGAAAGAAAGCACAGAGCCCCAGATTTTATGTTGTCCTGGAGAGCTTGCAGAGCACTGGGGAAAAGCAGGCAGAGAATTCCCTGCTAGCACCTTCTCTGTGCCTGGGAAACAGAAGTGTTCCCATTGCTTCGCAGAATCGCTTTTGTGCAGAAAACAGTAACACTTGTTCAGAACGAAAGAAAGCACAGAGCCCCAGATTCTATGTTGTCCTGGAGAGCTTGCAGAGCACTGGGGAAAGGCAGGCAGAGAATTCCCTGCTAGCACCTTCTCTGTGCCTGGGAAGCAGAAGTGTTCACATTGCTTCGCAGAATCGCTTTTGTGCAGAAAACAGTAACACTTGTTCAGAACGAAAGAAAGCACAGAGCCCCAGATTTTATGTTGTCCTGGAGAGCTTGCAGAGCACTGGGGAAAGGCAGGCAGAGAATTCCCTGCTAGCACCTTCTCTGTGCCTGTTCACATTGCTTCGCAGAATCGCTTTTGTGCAGAAAACAGTAACACTTGTTCAGAACGAAAGAAAGCACAGAGCCCCAGATTTTATGTTGTCCTGGAGAGCTTGCAGAGCACTGGGGAAAAGCAGGCAGAGAATTCCCTGCTAGCACCTTCTCTGTGCCTGGGAAGCAGAAGTGTTCACATTGCTTCGCAGAATCGCTTTTGTGCAGAAAACAATAACACTTGTTCAGAACGAAAGAAAGCACAGAGCCCCAGATTTTATGTTGTCCTGGAGAGCTTGCAGAGCACTGGGGAAAAGCAGGCAGAGAATTCCCTGCTAGCACCTTCTCTGTGCCTGGGAAGCAGAAGTGTTCACATTGCTTCGCAGAATCGCTTTTGTGCAGAAAACAGTAACACTTGTTCAGAACGAAAGAAAGCACAGAGCCCCAGATTTTATGTTGTCCTGGAGAGCTTGCAGAGCACTGGGGAAAAGCAGGCAGAGAATTCCCTGCTAGCACCTTCTCTGTGCCTGGGAAGCACAAGTGTTCACATTGCTTCGCAGAATCGCTTTTGTGCAGAAAACAGTAACACTTGTTCAGAACGAAAGAAAGCACAGAGCCCCAGATTTTATGTTGTCCTGGAGAGCTTGCAGAGCACTGGGGAAAGGCAGGCAGAGAATTCCCTGCTAGCACCTTCTCTGTGCCTGTTCACATTCCTTCGCAGAATCGCTTTTGTGCAGAAAACAGTAACACTTGTTCAGCACGAAAGAAAGCACAGAGCCCCAGATTTTATGTTGTCCTGGAGAGCTTGCAGAGCACTGGGGAAAGGCAGGCAGAGAATTCCCTGCTAGCACCTTCTCTGTGCCTGGGAAACAGAAGTGTTCACATTGCTTCGCAGAATCGCTTTTGTGCAGAAAACAGTAACACTTGTTCAGAACGAAGGAAAGCACAGAGCCCCAGATTTTATGTTGTCCTGGAGAGCTTGCAGAGCACTGGGGAAAGGCAGGCAGAGAATTCCCTGCTAGCACCTTCTCTGTGCCTGGGAAACAGAAGTGTTCCCATTGCTTCGCAGAATCGCTTTTGTGCAGAAAACAGTAACACTTGTTCAGAACGAAAGAAAGCACAGAGCCCCAGATTTTATGCTGTCCTGGAGAGCTTGCAGAGCACTGGGGAAAGGCAGGCAGAGAATTCCCTGCTAGCACCTTTTCTGTGCCTGTTCACATTGCTTCGCAGAATCGCTTTTGTGCAGAAAACAGTAACACTTGTTCAGAACGAAAGAAAGCACAGAGCCCCAGATTTTATGTTGTCCTGGAGAGCTTGCAGAGCACTGGGGAAAGGCAGGCAGAGAATTCCCTGCTAGCACCTTCTCTGTGCCTGTTCACATTCCTTCGCAGAATCGCTTTTGTGCAGAAAACACTAACACTTGTTCAGAACGAAAGAAAGCACAGAGCCCCAGATTTTATGTTGTCCTGGAGAGCTTGCAGAGCACTGGGGAAAAGCAGGCAGAGAATTCCCTGCTAGCACCTTCTCTGTGCCTGGGAAACAGAAGTGTTCACATTGCTTCGCAGAATCGCTTTTGTGCAGAAAACAGTAACACTTGTTTAGAACGAAAGAAAGCACAGAGCCCCAGATTTTATGTTGTCCTGGAGAGCTTGCAGAGCACTGGGGAAAGGCAGGCAGAGAATTCCCTGCTAGCACCTTTTCTGTGCCTGTTCACATTGCTTCGCAGAATCGCTTTTGTGCAGAAAACAGTAACACTTGTTCAGAACGAAAGAAAGCACAGAGCCCCAGATTTTATGTTGTCCTGGAGAGCTTGCAGAGCACTGGGGAAAAGCAGGCAGAGAATACCCTGCTAGCACCTTCTCTGTGCCTGGGAAACAGAAGTGTTCCCATTGCTTCGCAGAATCGCTTTTGTGCAGAAAACAGTAACACTTGTTCAGAACGAAAGAAAGCACAGAGCCCCAGATTTTATGTTGTCCTGGAGAGCTTGCAGAGCACTGGGGAAAGGCAGGCAGACAATTCCTTGCTAGCACCTTCTCTGTGCCTGGGAAGCAGAAGTGTTCACATTGCTTCGCAGAATCGCTTTTGTGCAGAAAACAGTAACACTTGTTCAGAACGAAAGAAAGCACAGAGCCCCAGATTTGCTGTTGTCCTGGAGAGCTTGCAGAGCACTGGGGAAAAGCAGGCAGAGAATTCCCTGCTAGCACCTTCTCTGTGCCTGGGAAGCAGAAGTGTTCACATTGCTTCGCAGAATCGCTTTTGTGCAGAAAACAGTAACACTTGTTCAGAACGAAAGAAAGCACAGAGCCCCAGATTTTATGTTGTCCTGGAGAGCTTGCAGAGCACTGGGGAAAAGCAGGCAGAGAATTCCCTGCTAGCACCTTCTTTGTGCCTGTTCACATTGCTTCGCAGAATCGCTTTTGTGCAGAAAACAGTAACACTTGTTCAGAACGAAAGAAAGCACAGAGCCCCAGATTTTATGTTGTCCTGGAGAGCTTGCAGAGCACTGGGGAAAAGCAGGCAGAGAATTCCCTGCTAGCACCTTCTCTGTGCCTGTTCACATTGCTTCGCAGAATCGCTTTTGTGCAGAAAACAGTAACACTTGTTCAGACGAAAGAAAGCACAGAGCCCCAGATTTTATGTTGTCCTGGAGAGCTTGCAGAGCACTGGGGAAAAGCAGGCAGAGAATTCCCTGCTAGCACCTTCTCTGTGCCTGGGAAACAGAAGTGTTCCCATTGCTTCGCAGAATCGCTTTTGTGCAGAAAACAGTAACACTTGTTCAGAACGAAAGAAAGCACAGAGCCCCAGATTCTATGTTGTCCTGGAGAGCTTGCAGAGCACTGGGGAAAGGCAGGCAGAGAATTCCCTGCTAGCACCTTCTCTGTGCCTGGGAAGCAGAAGTGTTCACATTGCTTCGCAGAATCGCTTTTGTGCAGAAAACAGTAACACTTGTTCAGAACGAAAGAAAGCACAGAGCCCCAGATTTTATGTTGTCCTGGAGAGCTTGCAGAGCACTGGGGAAAGGCAGGCAGAGAATTCCCTGCTAGCACCTTCTCTGTGCCTGTTCACATTGCTTCGCAGAATCGCTTTTGTGCAGAAAACAGTAACACTTGTTCAGAACGAAAGAAAGCACAGAGCCCCAGATTTTATGTTGTCCTGGAGAGCTTGCAGAGCACTGGGGAAAAGCAGGCAGAGAATTCCCTGCTAGCACCTTCTCTGTGCCTGGGAAGCAGAAGTGTTCACATTGCTTCGCAGAATCGCTTTTGTGCAGAAAACAATAACACTTGTTCAGAACGAAAGAAAGCACAGAGCCCCAGATTTTATGTTGTCCTGGAGAGCTTGCAGAGCACTGGGGAAAAGCAGGCAGAGAATTCCCTGCTAGCACCTTCTCTGTGCCTGGGAAGCAGAAGTGTTCACATTGCTTCGCAGAATCGCTTTTGTGCAGAAAACAGTAACACTTGTTCAGAACGAAAGAAAGCACAGAGCCCCAGATTTTATGTTGTCCTGGAGAGCTTGCAGAGCACTGGGGAAAAGCAGGCAGAGAATTCCCTGCTAGCACCTTCTCTGTGCCTGGGAAGCACAAGTGTTCACATTGCTTCGCAGAATCGCTTTTGTGCAGAAAACAGTAACACTTGTTCAGAACGAAAGAAAGCACAGAGCCCCAGATTTTATGTTGTCCTGGAGAGCTTGCAGAGCACTGGGGAAAGGCAGGCAGAGAATTCCCTGCTAGCACCTTCTCTGTGCCTGTTCACATTGCTTCGCAGAATCGCTTTTGTGCAGAAAACAGTAACACTTGTTCAGACGAAAGAAAGCACAGAGCCCCAGATTTTATGTTGTCCTGGAGAGCTTGCAGAGCACTGGGGAAAAGCAGGCAGAGAATTCCCTGCTAGCACCTTCTCTGTGCCTGGGAAACAGAAGTGTTCACATTGCTTCGCAGAATCGCTTTTGTGCAGAAAACAGTAACACTTGTTCAGAACGAAGGAAAGCACAGAGCCCCAGATTTTATGTTGTCCTGGAGAGCTTGCAGAGCACTGGGGAAAGGCAGGCAGAGAATTCCCTGCTAGCACCTTCTCTGTGCCTGGGAAACAGAAGTGTTCCCATTGCTTCGCAGAATCGCTTTTGTGCAGAAAACAGTAACACTTGTTCAGAACGAAAGAAAGCACAGAGCCCCAGATTTTATGCTGTCCTGGAGAGCTTGCAGAGCACTGGGGAAAGGCAGGCAGAGAATTCCCTGCTAGCACCTTTTCTGTGCCTGTTCACATTGCTTCGCAGAATCGCTTTTGTGCAGAAAACAGTAACACTTGTTCAGCACGAAAGAAAGCACAGAGCCCCAGATTTTATGTTGTCCTGGAGAGCTTGCAGAGCACTGGGGAAAGGCAGGCAGAGAATTCCCTGCTAGCACCTTCTCTGTGCCTGGGAAACAGAAGTGTTCCCATTGCTTCGCAGAATCGCTTTTGTGCAGAAAACAGTAACACTTGTTCAGAACGAAAGAAAGCACAGAGCCCCAGATTTGTTGTTGTCCTGGAGAGCTTGCAGAGCACTGGGGAAAGGCAGGCAGAGAATTCCCTGCTAGCACCTTCTCTGTGCCTGGGAAGCAGAAGTGTTCCCATTGCTTCGCAGAATCGCTTTTGTGCAGAAAACAGTAACACTTGTTCAGAACGAAAGAAAGCACAGAGCCCCAGATTTTATGTTGTCCTGGAGAGCTTGCAGAGCACTGGGGAAAGGCAGGCAGAGAATTCCCTGCTAGCACCTTCTCTGTGCCTGGGAAACAGAAGTGTTCCCATTGCTTCGCAGAATCGCTTTTGTGCAGAAAACAGTAACACTTGTTCAGAACGAAAGAAAGCACAGAGCCCCAGATTCTATGTTGTCCTGGAGAGCTTGCAGAGCACTGGGGAAAGGCAGGCAGAGAATTCCCTGCTAGCACCTTCTCTGTGCCTGGGAAGCAGAAGTGTTCACATTGCTTCGCAGAATCGCTTTTGTGCAGAAAACAGTAACACTTGTTCAGAACGAAAGAAAGCACAGAGCCCCAGATTTTATGTTGTCCTGGAGAGCTTGCAGAGCACTGGGGAAAGGCAGGCAGAGAATTCCCTGCTAGCACCTTCTCTGTGCCTGTTCACATTGCTTCGCAGAATCGCTTTTGTGCAGAAAACAGTAACACTTGTTCAGAACGAAAGAAAGCACAGAGCCCCAGATTTTATGTTGTCCTGGAGAGCTTGCAGAGCACTGGGGAAAAGCAGGCAGAGAATTCCCTGCTAGCACCTTCTCTGTGCCTGGGAAGCAGAAGTGTTCACATTGCTTCGCAGAATCGCTTTTGTGCAGAAAACAATAACACTTGTTCAGAACGAAAGAAAGCACAGAGCCCCAGATTTTATGTTGTCCTGGAGAGCTTGCAGAGCACTGGGGAAAAGCAGGCAGAGAATTCCCTGCTAGCACCTTCTCTGTGCCTGGGAAGCAGAAGTGTTCACATTGCTTCGCAGAATCGCTTTTGTGCAGAAAACAGTAACACTTGTTCAGAACGAAAGAAAGCACAGAGCCCCAGATTTTATGTTGTCCTGGAGAGCTTGCAGAGCACTGGGGAAAAGCAGGCAGAGAATTCCCTGCTAGCACCTTCTCTGTGCCTGGGAAGCACAAGTGTTCACATTGCTTCGCAGAATCGCTTTTGTGCAGAAAACAGTAACACTTGTTCAGAACGAAAGAAAGCACAGAGCCCCAGATTTTATGTTGTCCTGGAGAGCTTGCAGAGCACTGGGGAAAGGCAGGCAGAGAATTCCCTGCTAGCACCTTCTCTGTGCCTGTTCACATTGCTTCGCAGAATCGCTTTTGTGCAGAAAACAGTAACACTTGTTCAGACGAAAGAAAGCACAGAGCCCCAGATTTTATGTTGTCCTGGAGAGCTTGCAGAGCACTGGGGAAAAGCAGGCAGAGAATTCCCTGCTAGCACCTTCTCTGTGCCTGGGAAGCAGAAGTGTTCACATTGCTTCGCAGAATCGCTTTTGTGCAGAAAACAATAACACTTGTTCAGAACGAAAGAAAGCACAGAGCCCCAGATTTTATGTTGTCCTGGAGAGCTTGCAGAGCACTGGGGAAAAGCAGGCAGAGAATTCCCTGCTAGCACCTTCTCTGTGCCTGGGAAGCAGAAGTGTTCACATTGCTTCGCAGAATCGCTTTTGTGCAGAAAACAGTAACACTTGTTCAGAACGAAAGAAAGCACAGAGCCCCAGATTTTATGTTGTCCTGGAGAGCTTGCAGAGCACTGGGGAAAAGCAGGCAGAGAATTCCCTGCTAGCACCTTCTCTGTGCCTGGGAAGCAGAAGTGTTCACATTGCTTCGCAGAATCGCTTTTGTGCAGAAAACAGTAACACTTGTTCAGAACGAAAGAAAGCACAGAGCCCCAGATTTTATGTTGTCCTGGAGAGCTTGCAGAGCACTGGGGAAAGGCAGGCAGAGAATTCCCTGCTAGCACCTTCTCTGTGCCTGTTCACATTGCTTCGCAGAATCGCTTTTGTGCAGAAAACAGTAACACTTGTTCAGACGAAAGAAAGCACAGAGCCCCAGATTTTATGTTGTCCTGGAGAGCTTGCAGAGCACTGGGGAAAGGCAGGCAGAGAATTCCCTGCTAGCACCTTCTCTGTGCCTGGGAAACAGAAGTGTTCCCATTGCTTCGCAGAATCGCTTTTGTGCAGAAAACAGTAACACTTGTTCAGAACGAAAGAAAGCACAGAGCCCCAGATTTTATGCTGTCCTGGAGAGCTTGCAGAGCACTGGGGAAAGGCAGGCAGAGAATTCCCTGCTAGCACCTTTTCTGTGCCTGTTCACATTGCTTCGCAGAATCGCTTTTGTGCAGAAAACAGTAACACTTGTTCAGCACGAAAGAAAGCACAGAGCCCCAGATTTTATGTTGTCCTGGAGAGCTTGCAGAGCACTGGGGAAAGGCAGGCAGAGAATTCCCTGCTAGCACCTTCTCTGTGCCTGGGAAACAGAAGTGTTCCCATTGCTTCGCAGAATCGCTTTTGTGCAGAAAACAGTAACACTTGTTCAGAACGAAAGAAAGCACAGAGCCCCAGATTTGTTGTAGTCCTGGAGAGCTTGCAGAGCACTGGGGAAAGGCAGGCAGAGAATTCCCTGCTAGCACCTTCTCTGTGCCTGGGAAGCAGAAGTGTTCACATTGCTTCGCAGAATCGCTTTTGTGCAGAAAACAGTAACACTTGTTCAGAACGAAAGAAAGCACAGAGCCCCAGATTTTATGTTGTCCTGGAGAGCTTGCAGAGCACTGGGGAAAGGCAGGCAGAGAATTCCCTGCTAGCACCTTCTCTGTGCCTGGGAAACAGAAGTGTTCCCATTGCTTCGCAGAATCGCTTTTGTGCAGAAAACAGTAACACTTGTTCAGAACGAAAGAAAGCACAGAGCCCCAGATTTGTTGTTGTCCTGGAGAGCTTGCAGAGCACTGGGGAAAGGCAGGCAGAGAATTCCCTGCTAGCACCTTCTCTGTGCCTGGGAAGCAGAAGTGTTCACATTGCTTCGCAGAATCGTTTTTGTGCAGAAAACAGTAACACTTGTTCAGAACGAAAGAAAGCACAGAGCCCCAGATTTTATGTTGTCCTGGAGAGCTTGCAGAGCACTGGGGAAAGGCAGGCAGAGAATTCCCTGCTAGCACCTTTTCTGTGCCTGTTCACATTGCTTCGCAGAATCGCTTTTGTGCAGAAAACAGTAACACTTGTTCAGAACGAAAGAAAGCACAGAGCCCCAGATTTTATGTTGTCCTGGAGAGCTTGCAGAGCACTGGGGAAAGGCAGGCAGAGAATTCCCTGCTAGCACCTTCTCTGTGCCTGGGAAACAGAAGTGTTCCCATTGCTTCGCAGAATCGCTTTTGTGCAGAAAACAGTAACACTTGTTCAGAACGAAAGAAAGCACAGAGCCCCAGATTTGTTGTTGTCCTGGAGAGCTTGCAGAGCACTGGGGAAAGGCAGGCAGAGAATTCCCTGCTAGCACCTTCTCTGTGCCTGGGAAGCAGAAGTGTTCACATTGCTTCGCAGAATCACTCTTGTGCAGAAAACAGTAACACTTGTTCAGAACGAAAGAAAGCACAGAGCCGCAGATTTTATGTTGTCCTGGAGAGCTTGCAGAGCACTGGGGAAAGGCAGGCAGAGAATTCCCTGCTAGCACCTTCTCTGTGCCTGTTCACATTGCTTCGCAGAATCGCTTTTGTGCAGAAAACAGTAACACTTGTTCAGCACGAAAGAAAGCACAGAGCCCCAGATTTTATGTTGTCCTGGAGAGCTTGCAGAGCACTGGGGAAAGGCAGGCAGAGAATTCCCTGCTAGCACCTTCTCTGTGCCTGGGAAGCAGAAGCGTTCACATTGCTTCGCAGAATCGCTTTTGTGCAGAAAACAGTAACACTTGTTCAGAACGAAAGAAAGCACAGAGCCCCAGATTTGCTGTTGTCCTGGAGAGCTTGCAGAGCACTGGGGAAAGGCAGGCAGAGAATTCCCTGCTAGCACCTTCTCTGTGCCTGGGAAGCAGAAGTGTTCACATTGCTTCGCAGAATCGCTTTTGTGCAGAAAACAGTAACACTTGTTCAGAACGAAAGAAAGCACAGAGCCCCAGATTTTATGTTGTCCTGGAGAGCTTGCAGAGCACTGGGGAAAGGCAGGCAGAGAATTCCCTGCTAGCACCTTCTCTGTGCCTGTTCCCATTGCTTCGCAGAATCGCTTTTGTGCAGAAAACAGTAACACTTGTTCAGAACGAAAGAAAGCACAGAGCCCCAGATTTTATGTTGTCCTGGAGAGCTTGCAGAGCACTGGGGAAAAGCAGGCAGAGAATTCCCTGCTAGCACCTTCTCTGTGCCTGGGAAGCAGAAGTGTTCACATTGCTTTGCAGAATCGCTTTTGTGCAGAAAACAATAACACTTGTTCAGAACGAAAGAAAGCACAGAGCCCCAGATTTTATGTTGTCCTGGAGAGCTTGCAGAGCACTGGGGAAAAGCAGGCAGAGAATTCCCTGCTAGCACCTTCTCTGTGCCTGGGAAGCACAAGTGTTCACATTGCTTCGCAGAATCGCTTTTGTGCAGAAAACAGTAACACTTGTTCAGAACGAAAGAAAGCACAGAGCCCCAGATTTTATGTTGTCCTGGAGAGCTTGCAGAGCACTGGGGAAAAGCAGGCAGAGAATTCCCTGCTAGCACCTTCTCTGTGCCTGGGAAGCACAAGTGTTCACATTGCTTCGCAGAATCGCTTTTGTGCAGAAAACAGTAACACTTGTTCAGAACGAAAGAAAGCACAGAGCCCCAGATTTGTTGTTGTCCTGGAGAGCTTGCAGAGCACTGGGGAAAGGCAGGCAGAGAATTCCCTGCTAGCACCTTCTCTGTGCCTGGGAAGCAGAAGTGTTCACATTGCTTCGCAGAATCGCTTTTGTGCAGAAAACAGTAACACTTGTTCAGAACGAAAGAAAGCACAGAGCCCCAGATTTTATGTTGTCCTGGAGAGCTTGCAGAGCACTGGGGAAAGGCAGGCAGAGAATTCCCTGCTAGCACCTTCTCTGTGCCTGGGAAGCAGAAGTGTTCACATTGCTTCGCAGAATCACTCTTGTGCAGAAAACAGTAACACTTGTTCAGAACGAAAGAAAGCACAGAGCCCCAGATTTTATGTTGTCCTGGAGAGCTTGCAGAGCACTGGGGAAAGGCAGGCAGAGAATTCCCTGCTAGCACCTTCTCTGTGCCTGTTCACATTGCTTCGCAGAATCGCTTTTGTGCAGAAAACAGTAACACTTGTTCAGCACGAAAGAAAGCACAGAGCCCCAGATTTTATGTTGTCCTGGAGAGCTTGCAGAGCACTGGGGAAAAGCAGGCAGAGAATTCCCTGCTAGCACCTTCTCTGTGCCTGGGAAGCAGAAGCGTTCACATTGCTTCGCAGAATCGCTTTTGTGCAGAAAACAGTAACACTTGTTCAGAACGAAAGAAAGCACAGAGCCCCAGATTTGCTGTTGTCCTGGAGAGCTTGCAGAGCACTGGGGAAAGGCAGGCAGAGAATTCCCTGCTAGCACCTTCTCTGTGCCTGGGAAGCAGAAGTGTTCACATTGCTTCGCAGAATCGCTTTTGTGCAGAAAACAGTAACACTTGTTCAGAACGAAAGAAAGCACAGAGCCCCAGATTTTATGTTGTCCTGGAGAGCTTGCAGAGCACTGGGGAAAGGCAGGCAGAGAATTCCCTGCTAGCACCTTCTCTGTGCCTGTTCACATTGCTTCGCAGAATCGCTTTTGTGCAGAAAACAGTAACACTTGTTCAGAACGAAAGAAAGCACAGAGCCCCAGATTTTATGTTGTCCTGGAGAGCTTGCAGAGCACTGGGGAAAAGCAGGCAGAGAATTCCCTGCTAGCACCTTCTCTGTGCCTGGGAAGCAGAAGTGTTCACATTGCTTTGCAGAATCGCTTTTGTGCAGAAAACAATAACACTTGTTCAGAACGAAAGAAAGCACAGAGCCCCAGATTTTATGTTGTCCTGGAGAGCTTGCAGAGCACTGGGGAAAAGCAGGCAGAGAATTCCCTGCTAGCACCTTCTCTGTGCCTGGGAAGCACAAGTGTTCACATTGCTTCGCAGAATCGCTTTTGTGCAGAAAACAGTAACACTTGTTCAGAACGAAAGAAAGCACAGAGCCCCAGATTTTATGTTGTCCTGGAGAGCTTGCAGAGCACTGGGGAAAATCAGGCAGAGAATTCCCTGCTAGCACCTTCTCTGTGCCTGGGAAGCACAAGTGTTCACATTGCTTCGCAGAATCGCTTTTGTGCAGAAAACAGTAACACTTGTTCAGAACGAAAGAAAGCACAGAGCCCCAGATTTGCTGTTGTCCTGGAGAGCTTGCAGAGCACTGGGGAAAGGCAGGCAGAGAATTCCCTGCTAGCACCTTCTCTGTGCCTGGGAAGCAGAAGTGTTCACATTGCTTCGCAGAATCGCTTTTGTGCAGAAAACAGTAACACTTGTTCAGAACGAAAGAAAGCACAGAGCCCCAGATTTTATGTTGTCCTGGAGAGCTTGCAGAGCACTGGGGAAAAGCAGGCAGAGAATTCCCTGCTACCACCTTCTCTGTGCCTGGGAAACAGAAGTGTTCACATTGCTTCGCAGAATCGCTTTTGTGCAGAAAACAGTAACACTTGTTCAGAACGAAAGAAAGCACAGAGCCCCAGATTTGCTGTTGTCCTGGAGAGCTTGCAGAGCATTGGGGAAAAGCAGGCAGAGAATTCCCTGCTAGCACCTTCTCTGTGCCTGGGAAACAGAAGTGTTCCCATTGCTTCGCAGAATCGCTTTTGTGCAGAAAACAGTAACACTTGTTCAGAACGAAAGAAAGCACAGAGCCCCAGATTTTATGTTGTCCTGGAGAGCTTGCAGAGCACTGGGGAAAGGCAGGCAGAGAATTCCCTGCTAGCACCTTCTCTGTGCCTGGGAAGCAGAAGTGTTCACATTGCTTCGCAGAATCACTTTTGTGCAGAAAACAGTAACACTTGTTCAGAATGAAAGAAAGCACAGAGCCCCAGATTTTATGTTGTCCTGGAGAGCTTGCAGAGCACTGGGGAAAGGCAGGCAGAGAATTCCCTGCTAGCACCTTCTCTGTGCCTGTTCACATTGCTTCGCAGAATCGCTTTTGTGCAGAAAACAGTAACACTTGTTCAGCACGAAAGAAAGCACAGAGCCCTAGATTTTATGTTGTCCTGGAGAGCTTGCAGAGCACTGGGGAAAAGCAGGCAGAGAATTCCCTGCTAGCACCTTCTCTGTGCCTGGGAAGCAGAAGCGTTCACATTGCTTCGCAGAATCGCTTTTGTGCAGAAAACAGTAACACTTGTTCAGAACGAAAGAAAGCACAGAGCCCCAGATTTGCTGTTGTCCTGGAGAGCTTGCAGAGCACTGGGGAAAAGCAGGCAGAGAATTCCCTGCTAGCACCTTCTCTGTGCCTGGGAAGCAGAAGTGTTCACATTGCTTCGCAGAATCGCTTTTGTGCAGAAAACAGTAACACTTGTTCAGAACGAAAGAAAGCACAGAGCCCCAGATTTTATGTTGTCCTGGAGAGCTTGCAGAGCACTGGGGAAAAGCAGGCAGAGAATTCCCTGCTAGCACCTTCTTTGTGCCTGTTCACATTGCTTCGCAGAATCGCTTTTGTGCAGAAAACAGTAACACTTGTTCAGAACGAAAGAAAGCACAGAGCCCCAGATTTTATGTTGTCCTGGAGAGCTTGCAGAGCACTGGGGAAAAGCAGGCAGAGAATTCCCTGCTAGCACCTTCTCTGTGCCTGTTCACATTGCTTCGCAGAATCGCTTTTGTGCAGAAAACAGTAACACTTGTTCAGACGAAAGAAAGCACAGAGCCCCAGATTTTATGTTGTCCTGGAGAGCTTGCAGAGCACTGGGGAAAAGCAGGCAGAGAATTCCCTGCTAGCACCTTCTCTGTGCCTGGGAAACAGAAGTGTTCCCATTGCTTCGCAGAATCGCTTTTGTGCAGAAAACAGTAACACTTGTTCAGAACGAAAGAAAGCACAGAGCCCCAGATTCTATGTTGTCCTGGAGAGCTTGCAGAGCACTGGGGAAAGGCAGGCAGAGAATTCCCTGCTAGCACCTTCTCTGTGCCTGGGAAGCAGAAGTGTTCACATTGCTTCGCAGAATCGCTTTTGTGCAGAAAACAGTAACACTTGTTCAGAACGAAAGAAAGCACAGAGCCGCAGATTTTATGTTGTCCTGGAGAGCTTGCAGAGCACTGGGGAAAGGCAGGCAGAGAATTCCCTGCTAGCACCTTCTCTGTGCCTGTTCACATTGCTTCGCAGAATCGCTTTTGTGCAGAAAACAGTAACACTTGTTCAGCACGAAAGAAAGCACAGAGCCCCAGATTTTATGTTGTCCTGGAGAGCTTGCAGAGCACTGGGGAAAGGCAGGCAGAGAATTCCCTGCTAGCACCTTCTCTGTGCCTGGGAAGCACAAGTGTTCACATTGCTTCGCAGAATCGCTTTTGTGCAGAAAACAGTAACACTTGTTCAGAACGAAAGAAAGCACAGAGCCCCAGATTTTATGTTGTCCTGGAGAGCTTGCAGAGCACTGGGGAAAGGCAGGCAGAGAATTCCCTGCTAGCACCTTCTCTGTGCCTGTTCACATTCCTTCGCAGAATCGCTTTTGTGCAGAAAACAGTAACACTTGTTCAGAACGAAAGAAAGCACAGAGCCCCAGATTTTATGTTGTCCTGGAGAGCTTGCAGAGCACTGGGGAAAGGCAGGCAGAGAATTCCCTGCTAGCACCTTCTTTGTGCCTGTTCACATTGCTTCGCAGAATCGCTTTTGTGCAGAAAACAGTAACACTTGTTCAGAACGAAAGAAAGCACAGAGCCCCAGATTTTATGTTGTCCTGGAGAGCTTGCAGAGCACTGGGGAAAAGCAGGCAGAGAATTCCCTGCTAGCACCTTCTCTGTGCCTGGGAAGCAGAAGTGTTCACATTGCTTCGCAGAATAGCTTTTGTGCAGAAAACAGTAACACTTGTTCAGAACGAAAGAAAGCACAGAGCCCCAGATTTTATGTTGTCCTGGAGAGCTTGCAGAGCACTGGGGAAAAGCAGGCAGAGAATTCCCTGCTAGCACCTTCTCTGTGCCTGGGAAACAGAACTGTTCACATTGCTTCGCAGAATCGCTTTTGTGCAGAAAACAGTAACACTTGTTCAGAACGAAAGAAAGCACAGAGCCCCAGATTTTATGTTGTCCTGGAGAGCTTGCAGAGCACTGGGGAAAGGCAGGCAGAGAATTCCCTGCTAGCACCTTCTCTGTGCCTGTTCACATTCCTTCGCAGAATCGCTTTTGTGCAGAAAACAGTAACACTTGTTCAGAACGAAAGAAAGCACAGAGCCCCAGATTTTATGTTGTCCTGGAGAGCTTGCAGAGCACTGGGGAAAGGCAGGCAGAGAATTCCCTGCTAGCACCTTCTCTGTGCCTGGGAAGCAGAAGTGTTCAAATTGCTTCGCAGAATCGCTTTTGTGCAGAAAACAGTAACACTTGTTCAGAACGAAAGAAAGCACAGAGCCCCAGATTTGCTGTTGTCCTGGAGAGCTTGCAGAGCACTGGGGAAAGGCAGGCAGAGAATTCCCTGCTAGCACCTTCTCTGTGCCTGGGAAACAGAAGTGTTCCCATTGCTTCGCAGAATCGCTTTTGTGCAGAAAACAGTAACACTTGTTCAGAACGAAAGAAAGCACAGAGCCCCAGATTTTATGTTGTCCTGGAGAGCTTGCAGAGCACTGGGGAAAGGCAGGCAGAGAATTCCCTGCTAGCACCTTTTCTGTGCCTGTTCACATTGCTTCGCAGAATCGCTTTTGTGCAGAAAACAGTAACACTTGTTCAGCACGAAAGAAAGCACAGAGCCCCAGATTTTATGTTGTCCTGGAGAGCTTGCAGAGCACTGGGGAAAAGCAGGCAGAGAATTCCCTGCTAGCACCTTCTCTGTGCCTGGGAAACAGAAGTGTTCCCATTGCTTCGCAGAATCGCTTTTGTGCAGAAAACAGTAACACTTGTTCAGAACGAAAGAAAGCACAGAGCCCCAGATTTTATGTTGTCCTGGAGAGCTTGAAGAGCACTGGGGAAAGGCAGGCAGAGAATTCCCTGCTAGCACCTTCTCTGTGCCTGGGAAGCAGAAGTGTTCACATTGCTTCGCAGAATAGCTTTTGTGCAGAAAACAGTAACACTTGTTCAGAACGAAAGAAAGCACAGAGCCCCAGATTTTATGTTGTCCTGGAGAGCTTGAAGAGCACTGGGGAAAAGCAGGCAGAGAATTCCCTGCTAGCACCTTCTCTGTGCCTGGGAAACAGAAGTGTTCCCATTGCTTCCCAGAATCGCTTTTGTGCAGAAAACAGTAACAGTTGTTCAGAACGAAGGAAAGCACAGAGCCCCAGATTTTATGTTGTCCTGGAGAGCTTGCAGAGCACTGGGGAAAGGCACGCAGAGAATTCCCTGCTAGCACCTTCTCTGTGCCTGGGAAGCAGAAGTGTTCACATTGCTTCGCAGAATCGCTTTTGTGCAGAAAACAGTAACACTTGTTCAGAACGAAAGAAAGCACAGAGCCCCAGATTTTATGTTGTCCTGGAGAGCTTGCAGAGCACTGGGGAAAGGCAGGCAGAGAATTCCCTGCTAGCACCTTCTCTGTGCCTGGGAAGCAGAAGTCTTCACATTGCTTCGCAGAATCGCTTTTGTGCAGAAAACAGTAACATTGTTCAGAATGAAAGAAAGCACAGAGCCCCAGATTTTATGTTGTCCTGGAGAGCTTGCAGAGCACTGGGGAAAGGCAGGCAGAGAATTCCCTGCTAGCACCTTCTTTGTGCCTGTTCACATTGCTTCGCAGAATCGCTTTTGTGCAGAAAACAGTAACACTTGTTCAGAACGAAAGAAATCACAGAGCCCCAGATTTTATGTTGTCCTGGAGAGCTTGCAGAGCACTGGGGAAAAGCAGGCAGAGAATTCCCTGCTAGCACCTTCTCTGTGCCTGGGAAGCAGAAGTGTTCACATTGCTTCGCAGAATCGCTTTTGTGCAGAAAACAGTAACACTTGTTCAGAATGAAAGAAAGCACAGAGCCCCAGATTTTATGTTGTCCTGGAGAGCTTGCAGAGCACTGGGGAAAGGCAGGCAGAGAATTCCCTGCTAGCACCTTCTCTGTGCCTGGGAAACAGAAGTGTTCCCATTGCTTCGCAGAATCGCTTTTGTGCAGAAAACAGTAACACTTGTTCAGAACGAAAGAAAGCACAGAGCCCCAGATTTTATGTTGTCCTGGAGAGCTTGCAGAGCACTGGGGAAAGGCAGGCAGAGAATTCCCTGCTAGCACCTTCTCTGTGCCTGTTCACATTCCTTCGCAGAATCGCTTTTGTGCAGAAAACAGTAACACTTGTTCAGAACGAAAGAAAGCACAGAGCCCCAGATTTTATGTTGTCCTGGAGAGCTTGCAGAGCACTGGGGAAAGGCAGGCAGAGAATTCCCTGCTAGCACCTTCTCTGTGCCTGGGAAGCAGAAGTGTTCACATTGCTTCGCAGAATAGCTTTTGTGCAGAAAACAGTAACACTTGTTCAGAACGAAAGAAAGCACAGAGCCCCAGATTTGCTGTTGTCCTGGAGAGCTTGCAGAGCACTGGGGAAAGGCAGGCAGAGAATTCCCTGCTAGCACCTTCTCTGTGCCTGGGAAACAGAAGTGTTCCCATTGCTTCGCAGAATCGCTTTTGTGCAGAAAACAGTAACACTTGTTCAGAACGAAAGAAAGCACAGAGCCCCAGATTTTATGTTGTCCTGGAGAGCTTGCAGAGCACTGGGGAAAGGCAGGCAGAGAATTCCCTGCTAGCACCTTCTCTGTGCCTGTTCACATTGCTTCGCAGAATCGCTTTTGTGCAGAAAACAGTAACACTTGTTCAGCACGAAAGAAAGCACAGAGCCCCAGATTTTATGTTGTCCTGGAGAGCTTGCAGAGCACTGGGGAAAGGCACGCAGAGAATTCCCTGCTAGCACCTTCTCTGTGCCTGGGAAGCAGAAGTGTTCACATTGCTTCGCAGAATCGCTTTTGTGCAGAAAACAGTAACACTTGTTCAGAACGAAAGAAAGCACAGAGCCCCAGATTTTATGTTGTCCTGGAGAGCTTGCAGAGCACTGGGGAAAGGCAGGCAGAGAATTCCATGCTAGCACCTTCTCTGTGCCTGGGAAGCAGAAGTCTTCACATTGCTTCGCAGAATCGCTTTTGTGCAGAAAACAGTAACACTTGTTCAGAACGAAAGAAAGCACAGAGCCCCAGATTTTATGTTGTCCTGGAGAGCTTGCAGAGCACTGGGGAAAGGCAGGCAGAGAATTCCCTGCTAGCACCTTCTTTGTGCCTGTTCACATTGCTTCGCAGAATCGCTTTTGTGCAGAAAACAGTAACACTTGTTCAGAACGAAAGAAATCACAGAGCCCCAGATTTTATGTTGTCCTGGAGAGCTTGCAGAGCACTGGGGAAAAGCAGGCAGAGAATTCCCTGCTAGCACCTTCTCTGTGCCTGGGAAGCAGAAGTGTTCACATTGCTTCGCAGAATCGCTTTTGTGCAGAAAACAGTAACACTTGTTCAGAATGAAAGAAAGCACAGAGCCCCAGATTTTATGTTGTCCTGGAGAGCTTGCAGAGCACTGGGGAAAGGCAGGCAGAGAATTCCCTGCTAGCACCTTCTCTGTGCCTGGGAAACAGAAGTGTTCCCATTGCTTCGCAGAATCGCTTTTGTGCAGAAAACAGTAACACTTGTTCAGAACGAAAGAAAGCACAGAGCCCCAGATTTTATGTTGTCCTGGAGAGCTTGCAGAGCACTGGGGAAAGGCAGGCAGAGAATTCCCTGCTAGCACCTTCTCTGTGCCTGGGAAGCAGAAGTGTTCACATTGCTTCGCAGAATCGCTTTTGTGCAGAAAACAGTAACACTTGTTCAGAACGAAAGAAAGCACAGAGCCCCAGATTTGCTGTTGTCCTGGAGAGCTTGCAGAGCACTGGGGAAAGGCAGGCAGAGAATTCCCTGCTAGCACCTTCTCTGTGCCTGGGAAACAGAAGTGTTCCCATTGCTTCGCAGAATCGCTTTTGTGCAGAAAACAGTAACACTTGTTCAGAACGAAAGAAAGCACAGAGCCCCAGATTTTATGTTGTCCTGGAGAGCTTGCAGAGCACTGGGGAAAGGCAGGCAGAGAATTCCCTGCTAGCACCTTTTCTGTGCCTGTTCACATTGCTTCGCAGAATCGCTTTTGTGCAGAAAACAGTAACACTTGTTCAGCACGAAAGAAAGCACAGAGCCCCAGATTTTATGTTGTCCTGGAGAGCTTGCAGAGCACTGGGGAAAAGCAGGCAGAGAATTCCCTGCTATCACCTTCTCTGTGCCTGGGAAACAGAAGTGTTCCCATTGCTTCGCAGAATCGCTTTTGTGCAGAAAACAGTAACACTTGTTCAGAACGAAAGAAAGCACAGAGCCCCAGATTTTATGTTGTCCTGGAGAGCTTGAAGAGCACTGGGGAAAGGCAGGCAGAGAATTCCCTGCTAGCACCTTCTCTGTGCCTGGGAAGCAGAAGTGTTCACATTGCTTCGCAGAATAGCTTTTGTGCAGAAAACAGTAACACTTGTTCAGAACGAAAGAAAGCACAGAGCCCCAGATTTTATGTTGTCCTGGAGAGCTTGAAGAGCACTGGGGAAAAGCAGGCAGAGAATTCCCTGCTAGCACCTTCTCTGTGCCTGTTCACATTGCTTCGCAGAATCGCTTTTGTGCAGAAAACAGTAACACTTGTTCAGAACGAAAGAAAGCACAGAGCCCCAGATTTTATGTTGTCCTGGAGAGCTTGCAGAGCACTGGGGAAAAGCAGGCAGAGAATTCCCTGCTAGCACCTTCTCTGTGCCTGGGAAGCAGAAGTGTTCCCATTGCTTCACAGAATCGCTTTTGTGCAGAAAACAGTAACACTTGTTCAGAACGAAAGAAAGCACAGAGCCCCAGATTTGCTGTTGTCCTGGAGGGCTTGCAGAGCACTGGGGAAAGGCAGGCAGAGGATTCCCTGCTAGCACCTTCTCTGTGCCTGTTCACATTGCTTCGCAGAATCGCTTTTGTGCAGAAAACAGTAACACTTGTTCAGAACGAAAGAAAGCACAGAGCCCCAGATTTTATGTTGTCCTGGAGAGCTTGCAGAGCACTGGGGAAAGGCAGGCAGAGAATTCCCTGCTAGCACCTTCTCTGTGCCTGGGAAGCAGAAGTGTTCACATTGCTTCGCAGAATCGCTTTTGTGCAGAAAACAATAACACTTGTTCAGAACGAAAGAAAGCACAGAGCCCCAGATTTTATGTTGTCCTGGAGAGCTTGCAGAGCACTGGGGAAAGGCAGGCAGAGAATTCCCTGCTAGCACCTTCTCTGTGCCTGTTCACATTGCTTCGCAGAATCGCTTTTGTGCAGAAAACAATAACACTTGTTCAGCACGAAAGAAAGCACAGAGCCCCAGATTTTATGTTGTCCTGGAGAGCTTGCAGAGCACTGGGGAAAAGCAGGCAGAGAATTCCCTGCTAGCACCTTCTCTGTGCCTGGGAAACAGAAGTGTTCCCATTGCTTCGCAGAATCGCTTTTGTGCAGAAAACAGTAACACTTGTTCAGAACGAAAGAAAGCACAGAGCCCCAGATTTTATGTTGTCCTGGAGAGCTTGCAGAGCACTGGGGAAAGGCAGGCAGAGAATTCCCTGCTAGCACCTTTTCTGTGCCTGTTCACATTGCTTCGCAGAATCGCTTTTGTGCAGAAAACAGTAACACTTGTTCAGCACGAAAGAAAGCACAGAGCCCCAGATTTTATGTTGTCCTGGAGAGCTTGCAGAGCACTGGGGAAAGGCAGGCAGAGAATTCCCTGCTAGCACCTTCTCTGTGCCTGGGAAACAGAAGTGTTCACATTGCTTCGCAGAATCGCTTTTGTGCAGAAAACAGTAACACTTGTTCAGAACGAAAGAAAGCACAGAGCCCCAGATTTTATGTTGTCCTGGAGAGCTTGAAGAGCACTGGGGAAAAGCAGGCAGAGAATTCCCTGCTAGCACCTTCTCTGTGCCTGGGAAACAGAAGTGTTCACATTGCTTCGCAGAATCGCTTTTGTGCAGAAAACAGTAACACTTGTTCAGAACGAAAGAAAGCACAGAGCCCCAGATTTTATGTTGTCCTGGAGAGCTTGAAGAGCACTGGGGAAAAGCAGGCAGAGAATTCCCTGCTAGCACCTTCTCTGTGCCTGGGAAACAGAAGTGTTCCCATTGCTTCCCAGAATCGCTTTTGTGCAGAAAACAGTAACAGTTGTTCAGAACGAAGGAAAGCACAGAGCCCCAGATTTTATGTTGTCCTGGAGAGCTTGCAGAGCACTGGGGAAAAGCAGGCAGAGAATTCCCTGCTAGCACCTTCTCTGTGCCTGGGAAGCAGAAGTCTTCACATTGCTTCGCAGAATGGCTTTTGTGCAGAAAACAGTAACATTTTTCAGAATGAAAGAAAGCACAGAGCCCCAGATTTTATGTTGTCCTGGAGAGCTTGCAGAGCACTGGGGAAAGGCAGGCAGAGAATTCCCTGCTAGCACCTTCTTTGTGCCTGTTCACATTGCTTCGCAGAATCGCTTTTGTGCAGAAAACAGTAACACTTGTTCAGAACGAAAGAAAGCACAGAGCCCCAGATTTTATGTTGTCCTGGAGAGCTTGCAGAGCACTGGGGAAAAGCAGGCAGAGAATTCCCTGCTAGCACCTTCTCTGTGCCTGGGAAGCAGAAGTGTTCACATTGCTTCGCAGAATCGCTTTTGTGCAGAAAACAGTAACACTTGTTCAGAACGAAAGAAAGCACAGAGCCCCAGATTTTATGTTGTCCTGGAGAGCTTGCAGAGCACTGGGGAAAAGCAGGCAGAGAATTCCCTGCTAGCACCTTCTCTGTGCCTGGGAAACAGAACTGTTCACATTGCTTCGCAGAATCGCTTTTGTGCAGAAAACAGTAACACTTGTTCAGAACGAAAGAAAGCACAGAGCCCCAGATTTTATGTTGTCCTGGAGAGCTTGCAGAGCACTGGGGAAAGGCAGGCAGAGAATTCCCTGCTAGCACCTTCTCTGTGCCTGTTCACATTTCTTCGCAGAATCGCTTTTGTGCAGAAAACAGTAACACTTGTTCAGAACGAAAGAAAGCACAGAGCCCCAGATTTTATGTTGTCCTGGAGAGCTTGCAGAGCACTGGGGAAAGGCAGGCAGAGAATTCCCTGCTAGCACCTTCTCTGTGCCTGGGAAGCAGAAGTGTTCACATTGCTTCGCAGAATCGCTTTTGTGCAGAAAACAGTAACACTTGTTCAGAACAAAAGAAAGCACAGAGCCCCAGATTTGCTGTTGTCCTGGAGAGCTTGCAGAGCACTGGGGAAAGGCAGGCAGAGAATTCCCTGCTAGCACCTTCTCTGTGCCTGGGAAACAGAAGTGTTCCCATTGCTTCGCAGAATCGCTTTTGTGCAGAAAACAGTAACACTTGTTCAGAACGAAAGAAAGCACAGAGCCCCAGATTTTATGTTGTCCTGGAGAGATTGCAGAGCACTGGGGAAAGGCAGGCAGAGAATTCCCTGCTAGCACCTTTTCTGTGCCTGTTCACATTGCTTCGCAGAATCGCTTTTGTGCAGAAAACAGTAACACTTGTTCAGAACGAAAGAAAGCACAGAGCCCCAGATTTTATGTTGTCCTGGAGAGCTTGCAGAGCACTGGGGAAAAGCAGGCAGAGAATTCCCTGCTAGCACCTTCTCTGTGCCTGGGAAACAGAAGTGTTTCCATTGCTTCGCAGAATCGCTTTTGTGCAGAAAACAGTAACACTTGTTCAGAACGAAAGAAAGCACAGAGCCCCAGATTTTATGTTGTCCTGGAGAGCTTGAAGAGCACTGGGGAAAGGCAGGCAGAGAATTCCCTGCTAGCACCTTCTCTGTGCCTGGGAAGCAGAAGTGTTCACATTGCTTCGCAGAATAGCTTTTGTGCAGAAAACAGTAACACTTGTTCAGAACGAAAGAAAGCACAGAGCCCCAGATTTTATGTTGTCCTGGAGAGCTTGAAGAGCACTGGGGAAAAGCAGGCAGAGAATTCCCTGCTAGCACCTTCTCTGTGCCTGGGAAACAGAAGTGTTCCCATTGCTTCCCAGAATCGCTTTTGTGCAGAAAACAGTAACAGTTGTTCAGAACGAAGGAAAGCACAGAGCCCCAGATTTTATGTTGTCCTGGAGAGCTTGCAGAGCACTGGGGAAAGGCAGGCAGAGAATTCCCTGCTAGCACCTTCTCTGTGCCTGGGAAGCAGAAGTGTTCACATTGCTTCGCAGAATCGCTTTTGTGCAGAAAACAGTAACACTTGTTCAGAACGAAAGAAAGCACAGAGCCCCAGATTTTATGTTGTCCTGGAGAGCTTGCAGAGCACTGGGGAAAAGCAGTCAGAGAATTCCCTGCTAGCACCTTCTCTGTGCCTGGGAAGCAGAAGTCTTCACATTGCTTCGCAGAATCGCTTTTGTGCAGAAAACAGTAACACTTGTTCAGAATGAAAGAAAGCACAGAGCCCCAGATTTTATGTTGTCCTGGAGAGCTTGCAGAGCACTGGGGAAAAGCAGGCAGAGAATTCCCTGCTAGCACCTTCTCTGTGCCTGGGAAACAGAAGTGTTCCCATTGCTTCGCAGAATCGCTTTTGTGCAGAAAACAGTAACACTTGTTCAGAACGAAAGAAAGCACAGAGCCCCAGATTTTATGTTGTCCTGGAGAGCTTGCAGAGCACTGGGGAAAAGCAGGCAGAGAATTCCCTGCTAGCACCTTCTCTGTGCCTGGGAAACAGAAGTGTTCCCATTGCTTCGCAGAATCGCTTTTGTGCAGAAAACAGTAACACTTGTTCAGAACGAAAGAAAGCACAGAGCCCCAGATTTTATGTTGTCCTGGAGAGCTTGCAGAGCACTGGGGAAAAGCAGGCAGAGAATTCCCTGCTAGCACCTTCTCTGTGCCTGGGAAGCAGAAGTGTTCACATTGCTTCGCAGAATCGCTTTTGTGCAGAAAACAATAACACTTGTTCAGAACGAAAGAAAGCACAGAGCCCCAGATTTTATGTTGTCCTGGAGAGCTTGCAGAGCACTGGGGAAAGGCAGGCAGAGGATTCCCTGCTAGCACCTTCTCTGTGCCTGGGAAGCAGAAGTGTTCACATTGCTTCGCAGAATCGCTTTTGTGCAGAAAACAGTAACACTTGTTCAGAACGAAAGAAAGCACAGAGCCCCAGATTTTATGTTGTCCTGGAGAGCTTGCAGAGCACTGGGGAAAAGCAGGCAGAGAATTCCCTGCTAGCACCTTCTCTGTGCCTGGGAAGCAGAAGTGTTCAAATTGCTTCGCAGAATCGCTTTTGTGCAGAAAACAGTAACACTTGTTCAGAACGAAAGAAAGCACAGAGCCCCAGATTTTATGTTGTCCTGGAGAGCTTGCAGAGCACTGGGGAAAGGCAGGCAGAGAATTCCCTGCTAGCACCTTCTCTGTGCCTGGGAAGCAGAAGTGTTCACATTGCTTCGCAGAATCGCTTTTGTGCAGAAAACAATAACACTTGTTCAGAACGAAAGAAAGCACAGAGCCCCAGATTTTATGTTGTCCTGGAGAGCTTGCAGAGCACTGGGGAAAAGCAGGCAGAGAATTCCCTGCTAGCACCTTCTCTGTGCCTGGGAAGCAGAAGTGTTCACATTGCTTCGCAGAATCGCTTTTGTGCAGAAAACAGTAACACTTGTTCAGAACGAAAGAAAGCACAGAGCCCCAGATTTTATGTTGTCCTGGAGAGCTTGCAGAGCACTGGGGAAAAGCAGGCAGAGAATTCCCTGATAGCACCTTCTCTGTGCCTGGGAAGCAGAAGTGTTCACATTGCTTCGCAGAATCGCTTTTGTGCAGAAAACAGTAACACTTGTTCAGAACGAAAGAAAGCACAGAGCCCCAGATTTGCTGTTGTCCTGGAGAGCTTGCAGAGCAGTGGGGAAAGGCAGGCAGAGAATTCCCTGCTAGCACCTTCTTTGTGCCTGTTCACATTGCTTCGCAGAATCGCTTTTGTGCAGAAAACAGTAACACTTGTTCAGAACGAAAGAAAGCACAGAGCCCCAGATTTTATGTTGTCCTGGAGAGCTTGCAGAGCACTGGGGAAAAGCAGTCAGAGAATTCCCTGCTAGCACCTTCTCTGTGCCTGGGAAACAGAAGTCTTCACATTGCTTCGCAGAATCGCTTTTGTGCAGAAAACAGTAACACTTGTTCAGAATGAAAGAAAGCACAGAGCCCCAGATTTTATGTTGTCCTGGAGAGCTTGCAGAGCACTGGGGAAAAGCAGGCAGAGAATTCCCTGCTACCACCTTCTCTGTGCCTGGGAAACAGAAGTGTTCACATTGCTTCGCAGAATCGCTTTTGTGCAGAAAACAGTAACACTTGTTCAGAACGAAAGAAAGCACAGAGCCCCAGATTTTATGTTGTCCTGGAGAGCTTGCAGAGCACTGGGGAAAAGCAGGCAGAGAATTCCCTGCTAGCACCTTCTCTGTGCCTGGGAAGCAGAAGTCTTCACATTGCTTCGCAGAATCGCTTTTGTGCAGAAAACAGTAACACTTGTTCAGAATGAAAGAAAGCACAGAGCCCCAGATTTTATGTTGTCCTGGAGAGCTTGCAGAGCACTGGGGAAAAGCAGGCAGAGAATTCCCTGCTAGCACCTTCTCTGTGCCTGGGAAACAGAAGTGTTCCCATTGCTTCGCAGAATCGCTTTTGTGCAGAAAACAGTAACACTTGTTCAGAACGAAAGAAAGCACAGAGCCCCAGATTTTATGTTGTCCTGGAGAGCTTGCAGAGCACTGGGGAAAGGCAGGCAGAGAATTCCCTGCTAGCACCTTCTCTGTGCCTGGGAAGCAGAAGTGTTCACATTGCTTCGCAGAATTGCTTTTGTGCAGAAAACAGTAACACTTGTTCAGAACGAAAGAAAGCACAGAGCCCCAGATTTTATGTTGTCCTGGAGAGCTTGCAGAGCACTGGGGAAAAGCAGGCAGAGAATTCCCTGCTACCACCTTCTCTGTGCCTGGGAAACAGAAGTGTTCACATTGCTTCGCAGAATCGCTTTTGTGCAGAAAACAGTAACACTTGTTCAGAACGAAGGAAAGCACAGAGCCCCAGATTTTATGTTGTCCTGGAGAGCTTGCAGAGCACTGGGGAAAGGCAGGCAGAGAATTCCCTGCTAGCACCTTCTCTGTGCCTGGGAAGCAGAAGTGTTCACATTGCTTCGCAGAATCGCTTTTGTACAGAAAACAATAACACTTGTTCAGAACGAAAGAAAGCACAGAGCCCCAGATTTTATGTTGTCCTGGAGAGCTTGCAGAGCACTGGGGAAAGGCAGGCAGAGAATTCCCTGCTAGCACCTTCTCTGTGCCTGGGAAGCAGAAGTGTTCACATTGCTTCGCAGAATCGCTTTTGTGCAGAAAACAGTAACACTTGTTCAGAACGAAAGAAAGCACAGAGCCCCAGATTTTATGTTGTCCTGGAGAGCTTGCAGAGCACTGGGGAAAAGCAGGCAGAGAATTCCCTGCTAGCACCTTCTCTGTGCCTGGGAAACAGAAGTGTTCCCATTGCTTCGCAGAATCGCTTTTGTGCAGAAAACAGTAACACTTGTTCAGAACGAAAGAAAGCACAGAGCCCCAGATTTTATGTTGTCCTGGAGAGATTGCAGAGCACTGGGGAAAGGCAGGCAGAGAATTCCCTGCTAGCACCTTTTCTGTGCCTGTTCACATTGCTTCGCAGAATCGCTTTTGTGCAGAAAACAGTAACACTTGTTCAGCACGAAAGAAAGCACAGAGCCCCAGATTTTATGTTGTCCTGGAGAGCTTGCAGAGCACTGGGGAAAAGCAGGCAGAGAATTCCCTGCTAGCACCTTCTCTGTGCCTGGGAAACAGAAGTGTTCCCATTGCTTCGCAGAATCGCTTTTGTGCAGAAAACAGTAACACTTGTTCAGAACGAAAGAAAGCACAGAGCCCCAGATTTTATGTTGTCCTGGAGAGCTTGAAGAGCACTGGGGAAAGGCAGGCAGAGAATTCCCTGCTAGCACCTTCTCTGTGCCTGGGAAGCAGAAGTGTTCACATTGCTTCGCAGAATAGCTTTTGTGCAGAAAACAGTAACACTTGTTCAGAACGAAAGAAAGCACAGAGCCCCAGATTTTATGTTGTCCTGGAGAGCTTGAAGAGCACTGGGGAAAAGCAGGCAGAGAATTCCCTGCTAGCACCTTCTCTGTGCCTGGGAAACAGAAGTGTTCCCATTGCTTCCCAGAATCGCTTTTGTGCAGAAAACAGTAACAGTTGTTCAGAACGAAGGAAAGCACAGAGCCCCAGATTTTATGTTGTCCTGGAGAGCTTGCAGAGCACTGGGGAAAGGCAGGCAGAGAATTCCCTGCTAGCACCTTCTCTGTGCCTGGGAAGCAGAAGTGTTCACATTGCTTCGCAGAATCGCTTTTGTGCAGAAAACAGTAACACTTGTTCAGAACGAAAGAAAGCACAGAGCCCCAGATTTTATGTTGTCCTGGAGAGCTTGCAGAGCACTGGGGAAAAGCAGTCAGAGAATTCCCTGCTAGCACCTTCTCTGTGCCTGGGAAGCAGAAGTCTTCACATTGCTTCGCAGAATCGCTTTTGTGCAGAAAACAGTAACACTTGTTCAGAATGAAAGAAAGCACAGAGCCCCAGATTTTATGTTGTCCTGGAGAGCTTGCAGAGCACTGGGGAAAAGCAGGCAGAGAATTCCCTGCTAGCACCTTCTCTGTGCCTGGGAAACAGAAGTGTTCCCATTGCTTCGCAGAATCGCTTTTGTGCAGAAAACAGTAACACTTGTTCAGAACGAAAGAAAGCACAGAGCCCCAGATTTTATGTTGTCCTGGAGAGCTTGCAGAGCACTGGGGAAAAGCAGGCAGAGAATTCCCTGCTAGCACCTTCTCTGTGCCTGGGAAACAGAAGTGTTCCCATTGCTTCGCAGAATCGCTTTTGTGCAGAAAACAGTAACACTTGTTCAGAACGAAAGAAAGCACAGAGCCCCAGATTTTATGTTGTCCTGGAGAGCTTGCAGAGCACTGGGGAAAAGCAGGCAGAGAATTCCCTGCTAGCACCTTCTCTGTGCCTGGGAAGCAGAAGTGTTCACATTGCTTCGCAGAATCGCTTTTGTGCAGAAAACAATAACACTTGTTCAGAACGAAAGAAAGCACAGAGCCCCAGATTTTATGTTGTCCTGGAGAGCTTGCAGAGCACTGGGGAAAGGCAGGCAGAGGATTCCCTGCTAGCACCTTCTCTGTGCCTGGGAAGCAGAAGTGTTCACATTGCTTCGCAGAATCGCTTTTGTGCAGAAAACAGTAACACTTGTTCAGAACGAAAGAAAGCACAGAGCCCCAGATTTTATGTTGTCCTGGAGAGCTTGCAGAGCACTGGGGAAAAGCAGGCAGAGAATTCCCTGCTAGCACCTTCTCTGTGCCTGGGAAGCAGAAGTGTTCAAATTGCTTCGCAGAATCGCTTTTGTGCAGAAAACAGTAACACTTGTTCAGAACGAAAGAAAGCACAGAGCCCCAGATTTTATGTTGTCCTGGAGAGCTTGCAGAGCACTGGGGAAAGGCAGGCAGAGAATTCCCTGCTAGCACCTTCTCTGTGCCTGGGAAGCAGAAGTGTTCACATTGCTTCGCAGAATCGCTTTTGTGCAGAAAACAATAACACTTGTTCAGAACGAAAGAAAGCACAGAGCCCCAGATTTTATGTTGTCCTGGAGAGCTTGCAGAGCACTGGGGAAAAGCAGGCAGAGAATTCCCTGCTAGCACCTTCTCTGTGCCTGGGAAGCAGAAGTGTTCACATTGCTTCGCAGAATCGCTTTTGTGCAGAAAACAGTAACACTTGTTCAGAACGAAAGAAAGCACAGAGCCCCAGATTTTATGTTGTCCTGGAGAGCTTGCAGAGCACTGGGGAAAAGCAGGCAGAGAATTCCCTGATAGCACCTTCTCTGTGCCTGGGAAGCAGAAGTGTTCACATTGCTTCGCAGAATCGCTTTTGTGCAGAAAACAGTAACACTTGTTCAGAACGAAAGAAAGCACAGAG
Organism: Strix uralensis; assembly: GCF_047716275.1. Taxonomy (NCBI): domain Eukaryota; kingdom Metazoa; phylum Chordata; class Aves; order Strigiformes; family Strigidae; genus Strix; species Strix uralensis. Next base: position 189,908 of record NW_027436815.1, read on the forward strand.
CCCCAGATTTGCTGTTGTCCTGGAGAGCTTGCAGAGCAGTGGGGAAAGGCAGGCAGAGAATTCCCTGCTAGCACCTTCTTTGTGCCTGTTCACATTGCTTCGCAGAATCGCTTTTGTGCAGAAAACAGTAACACTTGTTCAGAACGAAAGAAAGCACAGAGCCCCAGATTTTATGTTGTCCTGGAGAGCTTGCAGAGCACTGGGGAAAAGCAGTCAGAGAATTCCCTGCTAGCACCTTCTCTGTGCCTGGGAAACAGAAGTCTTCACATTGCTTCGCAGAATCGCTTTTGTGCAGAAAACAGTAACACTTGTTCAGAATGAAAGAAAGCACAGAGCCCCAGATTTTATGTTGTCCTGGAGAGCTTGCAGAGCACTGGGGAAAAGCAGGCAGAGAATTCCCTGCTACCACCTTCTCTGTGCCTGGGAAACAGAAGTGTTCACATTGCTTCGCAGAATCGCTTTTGTGCAGAAAACAGTAACACTTGTTCAGAACGAAAGAAAGCACAGAGCCCCAGATTTTATGTTGTCCTGGAGAGCTTGCAGAGCACTGGGGAAAAGCAGGCAGAGAATTCCCTGCTAGCACCTTCTCTGTGCCTGGGAAGCAGAAGTCTTCACATTGCTTCGCAGAATCGCTTTTGTGCAGAAAACAGTAACACTTGTTCAGAATGAAAGAAAGCACAGAGCCCCAGATTTTATGTTGTCCTGGAGAGCTTGCAGAGCACTGGGGAAAAGCAGGCAGAGAATTCCCTGCTAGCACCTTCTCTGTGCCTGGGAAACAGAAGTGTTCCCATTGCTTCGCAGAATCGCTTTTGTGCAGAAAACAGTAACACTTGTTCAGAACGAAAGAAAGCACAGAGCCCCAGATTTTATGTTGTCCTGGAGAGCTTGCAGAGCACTGGGGAAAGGCAGGCAGAGAATTCCCTGCTAGCACCTTCTCTGTGCCTGGGAAGCAGAAGTGTTCACATTGCTTCGCAGAATTGCTTTTGTGCAGAAAACAGTAACACTTGTTCAGAACGAAAGAAAGCACAGAGCCCCAGATTTTATGTTGTCCTGGAGAGCTTGCAGAGCACTGGGGAAAAGCAGGCAGAGAATTCCCTGCTACCACCTTCTCTGTGCCTGGGAAACAGAAGTGTTCACATTGCTTCGCAGAATCGCTTTTGTGCAGAAAACAGTAACACTTGTTCAGAACGAAGGAAAGCACAGAGCCCCAGATTTTATGTTGTCCTGGAGAGCTTGCAGAGCACTGGGGAAAGGCAGGCAGAGAATTCCCTGCTAGCACCTTCTCTGTGCCTGGGAAGCAGAAGTGTTCACATTGCTTCGCAGAATCGCTTTTGTGCAGAAAACAATAACACTTGTTCAGAACGAAAGAAAGCACAGAGCCCCAGATTTTATGTTGTCCTGGAGAGCTTGCAGAGCACTGGGGAAAGGCAGGCAGAGAATTCCCTGCTAGCACCTTCTCTGTGCCTGGGAAGCAGAAGTGTTCACATTGCTTCGCAGAATCGCTTTTGTGCAGAAAACAGTAACACTTGTTCAGAACGAAAGAAAGCACAGAGCCCCAGATTTTATGTTGTCCTGGAGAGCTTGCAGAGCACTGGGGAAAAGCAGGCAGAGAATTCCCTGCTAGCACCTTCTCTGTGCCTGGGAAACAGAAGTGTTCACATTGCTTCGCAGAATCGCTTTTGTGCAGAAAACACTAACACTTGTTCAGAACGAAGGAAAGCACAGAGCCCCAGATTTTATGTTGTCCTGGAGAGCTTGCAGAGCACTGGGGAAAAGCAGGCAGAGAATTCCCTGCTAGCACCTTCTCTGTGCCTGGGAAACAGAAGTGTTCCCATTGCTTCGCAGAATCGCTTTTGTGCAGAAAACAGTAACAGTTGTTCAGAACGAAGGAAAGCACAGAGCCCCAGATTTTATGTTGTCCTGGAGAGCTTGCAGAGCACTGGGGAAAGGCAGGCAGAGAATTCCCTGCTAGCACCTTCTCTGTGCCTGGGAAGCAGAAGTGTTCACATTGCTTCGCAGAATCGCTTTTGTGCAGAAAACAGTAACACTTGTTCAGAACGAAAGAAAGCACAGAGCCCCAGATTTTATGTTGTCCTGGAGAGCTTGCAGAGCACTGGGGAAAAGCAGGCAGAGAATTCCCTGCTACCACCTTCTCTGTGCCTGGGAAACAGAAGTGTTCACATTGCTTCGCAGAATCGCTTTTGTGCAGAAAACAGTAACAGTTGTTCAGAACGAAGGAAAGCACAGAGCCCCAGATTTTATGTTGTCCTGGAGAGCTTGCAGAGCACTGGGGAAAGGCAGGCAGAGAATTCCCTGCTAGCACCTTCTCTGTGCCTGGGAAGCAGAAGTGTTCACATTGCTTCGCAGAATCGCTTTTGTGCAGAAAACAATAACACTTGTTCAGAACGAAAGAAAGCACAGAGCCCCAGATTTTATGTTGTCCTGGAGAGCTTGCAGAGCACTGGGGAAAGGCAGGCAGAGAATTCCCTGCTAGCACCTTCTCTGTGCCTGGGAAGCAGAAGTGTTCACATTGCTTCGCAGAATCGCTTTTGTGCAGAAAACAGTAACACTTGTTCAGAACGAAAGAAAGCACAGAGCCCCAGATTTTATGTTGTCCTGGAGAGCTTGCAGAGCACTGGGGAAAAGCAGGCAGAGAATTCCCTGCTAGCACCTTCTCTGTGCCTGGGAAACAGAAGTGTTCACATTGCTTCGCAGAATCGCTTTTGTGCAGAAAACAGTAACACTTGTTCAGAACGAAGGAAAGCACAGAGCCCCAGATTTTATGTTGTCCTGGAGAGCTTGCAGAGCACTGGGGAAAAGCAGGCAGAGAATTCCCTGCTAGCACCTTCTCTGTGCCTGGGAAACAGAAGTGTTCACATTGCTTCGCAGAATCGCTTTTGTGCAGAAAACAGTAACAGTTGTTCAGAACGAAGGAAAGCACAGAGCCCCAGATTTTATGTTGTCCTGGAGAGCTTGCAGAGCACTAGGGAAAGGCAGGCAGAGAATTCCCTGCTAGCACCTTCTCTGTGCCTGGGAAGCAGAAGTGTTCACATTGCTTCGCAGAATCGCTTTTGTGCAGAAAACAATAACACTTGTTCAGAACGAAAGAAAGCACAGAGCCCCAGATTTTATGTTGTCCTGGAGAGCTTGCAGAGCACTGGGGAAAGGCAGGCAGAGAATTCCCTGCTAGCACCTTCTCTGTGCCTGGGAAGCAGAAGTGTTCACATTGCTTCGCAGAATCGCTTTTGTGCAGAAAACAGTAACACTTGTTCAGAACGAAAGAAAGCACAGAGCCCCAGATTTTATGTTGTCCTGGAGAGCTTGCAGAGCACTGGGGAAAAGCAGGCAGAGAATTCCCTGCTACCACCTTCTCTGTGCCTGGGAAACAGAAGTGTTCACATTGCTTCGCAGAATCGCTTTTGTGCAGAAAACAGTAACACTTGTTCAGAACGAAGGAAAGCACAGAGCCCCAGATTTTATGTTGTCCTGGAGAGCTTGCAGAGCACTGGGGAAAGGCAGGCAGAGAATTCCCTGCTAGCACCTTCTCTGTGCCTGGGAAGCAGAAGTGTTCACATTGCTTCGCAGAATCGCTTTTGTGCAGAAAACAATAACACTTGTTCAGAACGAAAGAAAGCACAGAGCCCCAGATTTTATGTTGTCCTGGAGAGCTTGCAGAGCACTGGGGAAAAGCAGGCAGAGAATTCCCTGCTAGCACCTTCTCTGTGCCTGGGAAGCAGAAGTGTTCACATTGCTTCGCAGAATCGCTTTTGTGCAGAAAACAGTAACACTTGTTCAGAACGAAAGAAAGCACAGAGCCCCAGATTTTATGTTGTCCTGGAGAGCTTGCAGAGCACTGGGGAAAGGCAGGCAGAGAATTCCCTGCTAGCACCTTCTCTGTGCCTGGGAAGCAGAAGTGTTCACATTGCTTCGCAGAATCGCTTTTGTGCAGAAAACAGTAACAGTTGTTCAGAACGAAGGAAAGCACAGAGCCCCAGATTTTATGTTGTCCTGGAGAGCTTGCAGAGCACTGGGGAAAGGCAGGCAGAGAATTCCCTGCTAGCACCTTCTCTGTGCCTGGGAAGCAGAAGTGTTCACATTGCTTCGCAGAATCGCTTTTGTGCAGAAAACAGTAACACTTGTTCAGAACGAAAGAAAGCACAGAGCCCCAGATTTTATGTTGTCCTGGAGAGCTTGCAGAGCACTGGGGAAAAGCAGGCAGAGAATTCCCTGCTAGCACCTTCTCTGTGCCTGGGAAGCAGAAGTCTTCACATTGCTTCGCAGAATCGCTTTTGTGCAGAAAACAGTAACACTTGTTCAGAATGAAAGAAAGCACAGAGCCCCAGATTTTATGTTGTCCTGGAGAGCTTGCAGAGCACTGGGGAAAAGCAGGCAGAGAATTCCCTGCTAGCACCTTCTCTGTGCCTGGGAAGCAGAGGTGTTCACATTGCTTCGCAGAATCGCTTTTGTGCAGAAAACAGTAACACTTGTTCAGAACGAAAGAAAGCACAGAGCCCCAGATTTTATGTTGTCCTGGAGAGCTTGCAGAGCACTGGGGAAAAGCAGGCAGAGAATTCCCTGCTACCACCTTCTCTGTGCCTGGGAAACAGAAGTGTTCACATTGCTTCGCAGAATCGCTTTTGTGCAGAAAACAGTAACACTTGTTCAGAACGAAGGAAAGCACAGAGCCCCAGATTTTATGTTGTCCTGGAGAGCTTGCAGAGCACTGGGGAAAGGCAGGCAGAGAATTCCCTGCTAGCACCTTCTCTGTGCCTGGGAAGCAGAAGTGTTCACATTGCTTCGCAGAATCGCTTTTGTGCAGAAAACAATAACACTTGTTCAGAACGAAAGAAAGCACAGAGCCCCAGATTTTATGTTGTCCTGGAGAGCTTGCAGAGCACTGGGGAAAAGCAGGCAGAGAATTCCCTGCTAGCACCTTCTCTGTGCCTGGGAAGCAGAAGTGTTCAAATTGCTTCGCAGAATCGCTTTTGTGCAGAAAACAGTAACACTTGTTCAGAACGAAGGAAAGCACAGAGCCCCAGATTTTATGTTGTCCTGGAGAGCTTGCAGAGCACTGGGGAAAAGCAGGCAGAGAATTCCCTGCTAGCACCTTCTCTGTGCCTGGGAAGCAGAAGTGTTCACATTGCTTCGCAGAATCGCTTTTGTGCAGAAAACAGTAACACTTGTTCAGCACGAAAGAAAGCACAGAGCCCCAGATTTTATGTTGTCCTGGAGAGCTTGCAGAGCACTGGGGAAAAGCAGGCAGAGAATTCCCTGCTAGCACCTTCTCTGTGCCTGGGAAGCAGAAGTGTTCACATTGCTTCGCAGAATCGCTTTTGTGCAGAAAACAGTAACACTTGTTCAGAACGAAAGAAAGCACAGAGCCCCAGATTTGCTGTTGTCCTGGAGAGCTTGCAGAGCAGTGGGGAAAGGCAGGCAGAGAATTCCCTGCTAGCACCTTCTTTGTGCCTGTTCACATTGCTTCGCAGAATCGCTTTTGTGCAGAAAACAGTAACACTTGTTCAGCACGAAAGAAAGCACAGAGCCCCAGATTTTATGTTGTCCTGGAGAGCTTGCAGAGCACTGGGGAAAAGCAGTCAGAGAATTCCCTGCTAGCACCTTCTCTGTGCCTGGGAAGCAGAAGTGTTCACATTGCTTCGCAGAATCGCTTTTGTGCAGAAAACAGTAACACTTGTTCAGAATGAAAGAAAGCACAGAGCCCCAGATTTTATGTTGTCCTGGAGAGCTTGCAGAGCACTGGGGAAAAGCAGGCAGAGAATTCCCTGCTAGCACCTTCTCTGTGCCTGGGAAACAGAAGTGTTCCCATTGCTTCGCAGAATCGCTTTTGTGCAGAAAACAGTAACACTTGTTCAGAACGAAAGAAAGCACAGAGCCCCAGATTTTATGTTGTCCTGGAGAGCTTGCAGAGCACTGGGGAAAGGCAGGCAGAGAATTCCCTGCTAGCACCTTCTCTGTGCCTGGGAAGCAGAAGTGTTCACATTGCTTCGCAGAATCGCTTTTGTGCAGAAAACAGTAACACTTGTTCAGAACGAAAGAAAGCACAGAGCCCCAGATTTTACGTTGTCCTGGAGAGCTTGCAGAGCACTGGGGAAAAGCAGTCAGAGAATTCCCTGCTAGCACCTTCTCTGTGCCTGGGAAGCAGAAGTGTTCACATTGCTTCGCAGAATCGCTTTTGTGCAGAAAACAGTAACACTTGTTCAGAATGAAAGAAAGCACAGAGCCCCAGATTTTATGTTGTCCTGGAGAGCTTGCAGAGCACTGGGGAAAAGCAGGCAGAGAATTCCCTGCTAGCACCTTCTCTGTGCCTGGGAAACAGAAGTGTTCCCATTGCTTCGCAGAATCGCTTTTGTGCAGAAAACAGTAACACTTGTTCAGAACGAAAGAAAGCACAGAGCCCCAGATTTTATGTTGTCCTGGAGAGCTTGCAGAGCACTGGGGAAAGGCAGGCAGAGAATTCCCTGCTAGCACCTTCTCTGTGCCTGGGAAGCAGAAGTGTTCACATTGCTTCGCAGAATCGCTTTTGTGCAGAAAACAGTAACACTTGTTCAGAACGAAAGAAAGCACAGAGCCCCAGATTTTATGTTGTCCTGGAGAGCTTGCAGAGCACTGGGGAAAAACAGGCAGAGAATTCCCTGCTAGCACCTTCTCTGTGCCTGGGAAGCAGAAGTGTTCAAATTGCTTCGCAGAATCGCTTTTGTGCAGAAAACAGTAACACTTGTTCAGAACGAAAGAAAGCACAGAGCCCCAGATTTTATGTTGTCCTGGAGAGCTTGCAGAGCACTGGGGAAAAGCAGGCAGAGAATTCCCTGCTAGCACCTTCTCTGTGCCTGGGAAGCAGAAGTCTTCACATTGCTTCGCAGAATCGCTTTTGTGCAGAAAACAGTAACACTTGTTCAGAATGAAAGAAAGCACAGAGCCCCAGATTTTATGTTGTCCTGGAGAGCTTGCAGAGCACTGGGGAAAGGCAGGCAGAGAATTCCCTGCTAGCACCTTCTCTGTGCCTGGGAAGCAGAAGTGTTCACATTGCTTCGCAGAATCGCTTTTGTGCAGAAAACAATAACACTTGTTCAGAACGAAAGAAAGCACAGAGCCCCAGATTTTATGTTGTCCTGGAGAGCTTGCAGAGCACTGGGGAAAAGCAGGCAGAGAATTCCCTGCTAGCACCTTCTCTGTGCCTGGGAAGCAGAAGTGTTCAAATTGCTTCGCAGAATCGCTTTTGTGCAGAAAACAGTAACACTTGTTCAGAACGAAGGAAAGCACAGAGCCCCAGATTTTATGTTGTCCTGGAGAGCTTGCAGAGCACTGGGGAAAGGCAGGCAGAGAATTCCCTGCTAGCACCTTCTCTGTGCCTGGGAAGCAGAAGTCTTCACATTGCTTCGCAGAATCGCTTTTGTGCAGAAAACAATAACACTTGTTCAGAACGAAAGAAAGCACAGAGCCCCAGATTTGCTGTTGTCCTGGAGAGCTTGCAGAGCACTGGGGAAAAGCAGGCAGAGAATTCCCTGCTAGCACCTTCTCTGTGCCTGGGAAGCAGAAGTGTTCACATTGCTTCGCAGAATCGCTTTTGTGCAGAAAACAGTAACACTTGTTCAGAACGAAAGAAAGCACAGAGCCCCAGATTTTATGTTGTCCTTGAGAGCTTGCAGAGCACTGGGGAAAAGCAGGCAGAGAATTCCCTGCTAGCACCTTCTCTGTGCCTGGGAAGCAGAAGTCTTCACATTGCTTCGCAGAATCGCTTTTGTGCAGAAAACAGTAACACTTGTTCAGAATGAAAGAAAGCACAGAGCCCCAGATTTTATGTTGTCCTGGAGAGCTTGCAGAGCACTGGGGAAAAGCAGGCAGAGAATTCCCTGCTAGCGAATTCCCTGCTAGCACCTTCTCTGTGCCTGGGAAGCAGAAGTGTTCACATTGCTTCGCAGAATCGCTTTTGTGCAGAAAACAGTAACACTTGTTCAGAACGAAAGAAAGCACAGAGCCCCAGATTTTATGTTGTCCTGGAGAGCTTGCAGAGCACTGGGAAAAGGCAGGCAGAGAATTCCCTGCTAGCACCTTCTCTGTGCCTGGAAGCAGAAGTGTTCACATTGCTTCGCAGAATCGCTTTTGTGCAGAAAACAGTAACACTTGTTCAGAACGAAAGAAAGCACAGAGCCCCAGATTTTATGTTGTCCTGGAGAGCTTGCAGAGCACTGGGGAAAGGCAGGCAGAGAATTCCCTGCTAGCACCTTCTTTGTGCCTGGGAGGTTCACATTGCTTCGCAGAATCGCTTTTGTGCAGAAAACAGTAACACTTGTTCAGAACGAAAGAAAGCACAGAGCCCCAGATTTATGTTGTCCTGGAGAGCTTGCAGAGCACTGGGGAAAGCAGGCAGAGAATTCCCTGCTAGCACCTTCTCTGTGCCTGGGAAAGCAGAAGTGTTCCCATTGCTTCGCAGAATCGCTTTTGTGCAGAAAACAGTAACACTTGTTCAGAACGAAAGAAAGCACAGAGCCCCAGATTTTATGTTGTCCTGGAGAGCTTGCAGAGCACTGGGGAAAGGCAGGCAGAGAATTCCCTGCTAGCACCTTCTCTGTGCCTGGGAAGCAGAAGTGTTCACATTGCTTCGCAGAATCGCTTTTGTGCAGAAAACAGTAACACTTGTTCAGAACGAAAGAAAGCACAGAGCCCCAGATTTTATGTTGTCCTGGAGAGCTTGCAGAGCACTGGGGAAAAAGCAGGCAGAGAATTCCCTGCTAGCACCTTCTCTGTGCCTGGGAAGCAGAAGTGTTCACATTGCTTCGCAGAATCGCTTTTGTGCAGAAAACAGTAACACTTGTTCAGAACGAAAGAAAGCACAGAGCCCCAGATTTTATGTTGTCCTGGAGAGCTTGCAGAGCACTGGGGAAAAGCAGGCAGAGAATTCCCTGCTAGCACCTTCTCTGTGCCTGGGAAGCAGAAGTCTTCACATTGCTTCGCAGAATCGCTTTTGTGCAGAAAACAGTAACACTTGTTCAGAATGAAAGAAAGCACAGAGCCCCAGATTTTATGTTGTCCTGGAGAGCTTGCAGAGCACTGGGGAAAAGCAGGCAGAGAATTCCCTGCTAGCACCTTCTCTGTGCCTGGGAAGCAGAAGTGTTCACATTGCTTCGCAGAATCGCTTTTGTGCAGAAAACAGTAACACTTGTTCAGAACGAAAGAAAGCACAGAGCCCCAGATTTTATGTTGTCCTGGAGAGCTTGCAGAGCACTGGGGAAAAGCAGGCAGAGAATTCCCTGCTAGCACCTTCTCTGTGCCTGGGAAGCAGAAGTGTTCACATTGCTTCGCAGAATCGCTTTTGTGCAGAAAACAGTAACACTTGTTCAGAACGAAAGAAAGCACAGAGCCCCAGATTTTATGTTGTCCTGGAGAGCTTGCAGAGCACTGGGGAAAAGGCAGGCAGAGAATTCCCTGCTAGCACCTTCTCTGTGCCTGGGAAGCAGAAGTGTTCACATTGCTTCGCAGAATCGCTTTTGTGCAGAAAACAGTAACACTTGTTCAGAACGAAAGAAAGCACAGAGCCCCAGATTTTATGTTGTCCTGGAGAGCTTGCAGAGCACTGGGGAAAAGCAGGCAGAGAATTCCCTGCTAGCACCTTCTCTGTGCCTGGGAAACAGAAGTGTTCCCATTGCTTCGCAGAATCGCTTTTGTGCAGAAAAACAGTAACACTTGTTCAGAACGAAGGAAAGCACAGAGCCCCAGATTTTATGTTGTCCTGGAGAGCTTGCAGAGCACTGGGGAAAAGGCAGGCAGAGAATTCCCTGCTAGCACCTTCTCTGTGCCTGGGAAGCAGAAGTGTTCACATTGCTTCGCAGAATCGCTTTGTGCAGAAAACAGTAACACTTGTTCAGAACGAAAGAAAGCACAGAGCCCCAGATTTTATGTTGTCCTGGAGAGCTTGCAGAGCACTGGGGAAAGCAGGCAGAGAATTCCCTGCTAGCACCTTCTCTGTGCCTGGGAAACAGAAGTGTTCACATTGCTTCGCAGAATCGCTTTGTGCAGAAAACAGTAACACTTGTTCAGAACGAAAGAAAGCACAGAGCCCCAGATTTTATGTTGTCCTGGAGAGCTTGCAGAGCACTGGGGGAAAAGCAGGCAGAGAATTCCCTGCTAGCACCTTCTCTGTGCCTGGGAAGCAGAAGTGTTCACATTGCTTCGCAGAATCGCTTTTGTGCAGAAAACAGTAACACTTGTTCAGAATTGAAAGAAAGCACAGAGCCCAGATTTTATGTTGTCCTGGAGAGCTTGCAGAGCACTGGGGAAAAGCAGGCAGAGAATTCCCTGCTAGCACCTTCTCTGTGCCTGGGAAGCAGAAGTGTTCACATTGCTTCGCAGAATCGCTTTTGTGCAGAAAACAGTAACACTTGTTCAGAACGAAGAAAGCACAGAGCCCGCAGATTTTATGTTGTCCTGGAGAGCTTGCAGAGCACTGGGGAAAAGCAGGCAGAGAATTCCCTGCTAGCACCTTCTCTGTGCCTGGA